>NW_014588755.1:1783-2121 GCF_000485595.1 Priapulus caudatus | reverse complement strand
TCTCTCTCTCTCTTTCCCTCTCTCTCTCTTTCACGCTCTCTCTCTCTATTCTCTGTCTTTCTTAGTTTCCTTTATCCTATTTAACGCTGCCTTCATCGTTGCCTTTCTCACTGTAAGTCCACATAATCCTCGTCCTCTTTGCCTTCCTTAATTCCTCCTATAAATCTTCTCTTGATCCTCCTTAGTAGTTTCTATACCTATCGTTTCCTCCCCCTCCTCCTCCTCCTCCTCCTCATCCTCTTCGATGCCTTTCATAATTTCTATAAATCTCCTCTTGATCCTCCTTCTGTTTCTCTGTCTGGCGTAGTTTCTATACTCTCTTTATCATTTCCTCCTCC
>NW_014588755.1:0-405 GCF_000485595.1 Priapulus caudatus | reverse complement strand
TCTCTCTTCTCTCTCACGCTCGCGCTTCTCTCTCTCTCTCTCTCTCTCTCTCTCTCTCTCTCTCTCTCCCTTTCTCTCTCACGCTCTCTCTCTCTCCCTCGCACACCTTCATTTACACACGGAGCATTGATTGTGATACAAATCTGGGTCATAGCGGCACATATTTCGTGTTTGTGTATTCATATTGCATGCGTGTACGTGCGTACGTGCGTGTACGTGCGTGCGTGCGTGCGTGCGTGCGTGTACGTGCGTACGTGCGTGCGTGTACATGCGTGCGTGTATATGTGTGTGTGCGTGCGTGCGTGCGTGCGTGTATGTTGTGCTCACTAATTAATTATATACTATTAATTATATGCATATTAATATAAAGCTTCAGACAGGTGGATGGTTTCGTGGAGGCAGCTA
>NW_014588754.1:1828-2122 GCF_000485595.1 Priapulus caudatus | reverse complement strand
TAACCTCCACCTTCTCCCTTCACCTCCACCTTCTCCCTTCACCTCCACCTTCTCCCTCCACCTTCTCTACTTCACCTCCACCTTCTCCCTTTTACCGCCACCTTCTCCCTTTACCTCCACCTTCTCCCTTTACCTCCACCTTCTCCCTTCACCTCCACCTTCTCCCTTCACCTCCACCTTCTCCCTTCACCTCCACCTTCTCCCTTCACCTCCACCTTCTCCCTTCACCTCCACCTTCTCCCTTTACCTCCACCTTCTCCCTTCACCTCCACCTTCTCCCTTTACCTCCACCTT
>NW_014588754.1:0-361 GCF_000485595.1 Priapulus caudatus | reverse complement strand
TCTCTTCCTGCTCCTCCGTCTCCACCTCTCTTCCTGCTCCTCCGTCTCCACCTCTCTTCCTGCTCCTCCGTCTCCACCTCTCTTCCTGCTCCTCCGTCTCCACCTCTCTTCCTGCTCCTCCGTCTCCACCTCTCTTCCTGCTCCTCCGTCTCCACCTCTCTTCCTGCTCCTCCGTCTCCACCTCTCTTCCTGCTCCTCCGTCTCCACCTCTCTTCCTGCTCCTCCGACTCCACCTCCTCACCAACTTCCACATCCACATCTACCCAGCCTCCTTACCCTCCCCCACCACATTACCCCACCTCGCCTTCCCCGTTCCTCCCCTTCACCTCCACCTCTCCTTATTTCTACTTCCCCCTCTCCT
>NW_014588753.1:1473-2122 GCF_000485595.1 Priapulus caudatus | reverse complement strand
GAGAGAAAGAGATATGTGAGGAGTGAGTTGAGGTGAGAGAAGGTTAGATGAGCTGAGAGAGGGGGAGCGAGCGAAGGTCTTCAGTCATATTCCTACTATAATGCGCTCTAGCTGATTATCCATGTCCACGGACGCTACGTTCTCGTCGGCAAACAAGCGAACGTCGCTTGCCGACGACTTCACCCGCGCACGTGACCGACCGACGCACGTGCGCGGACGTTGTCCTCGTCGATCACAAAAACAAGCGAAACGTCGCTCGCCGACGACCGCACCCCCGCCGATAGAGTGAGCTGACGTCGTCGCCGTCGTCGTCCGACGCGAGAACAAAAGAAAGAACTAATCGAGGAGTAACGGGCCACTCTGGCAGTTCTTTGTTTGGCGGGTTGGGGGGAGGGTGGCGGTGGAACAGACGACAATGGCGGGCAGGCGCGTATCGGCGTAATCACGGCTGTGAGCGGTGGGGTCGAGGGCCGATTACACACGCGCGAGACACGAGTGGAGGAGGGGGAGGAGGAGGAGGAGGAGGAGGAGGAGGAGGAGGAGCAAGAGGGTAGAGTAGGGACGATGAGGAGGAGGAGGAGGAGGAGGAAGAGGAGGAGGGGAATAGTGTAGAGTGGGGACGAGGAGGAGGAGGAGGAGGAGGAAGAGG
>NW_014588753.1:0-858 GCF_000485595.1 Priapulus caudatus | reverse complement strand
GGAGGAGGAGGAGGAGGAGGAGGAAGAGGGGGGGGGACGTAACCTCCCTGTGACAAAAATCCCACCAGCGCTGCCGCCGTTACATCCGCGCGCTCTCTCTCTCTCTCTCTCTCTCTCTCTCTCTCTCTCTCTCTCTCTCTGCTCTCTGCTCTCTGCTCTCACCTCACCTCTCTCTATGCCTCTTTCTTTCTCATTTCTTACACGCGTCTTCCGTCTGTCTGCCCGCGTGCTCTCACGTCCCCACAACGGGTACTAGTATCGTATCAATAATAAATTAATGATATATAAACACATTGCCGCTTATAACTATAAACAATATATAACTACAAAGCTACATTGCCGCTAGAATGCGCCTCTAAAACACGCCGTCTCGCCGCACGTACGCCACTGAGCACAAATTCGCTGAGAGATAAATTAGACATAATCAGGAGTTAATATAATGACAAATTTGTCATTATTAACTCCTGATATAATCAAAATAATATCAAAAGCATATAAAGAAGACTTCTTATACCCTTATATACCCTTATACCCTTATATATACCCCCTATATACCCTTCTTTATATGCTCTTGATAATATACATTTGGACTTCGGTAGTAAATGTAGTAAATTCAGTTCGTGTTATTCCCCTATAATTTTACCATTGAAACGCCACTGAGAACAAATTCACAGACAGATAAAAGTCGATAAACATTCAGACTTTGATAGTAAATTCAGTTCGTGTTTATTCCCTATAATTTACATTTTAGTATTGAAACAGCCTAACACGAGAGCCTGTGGGCCACACCACCTTGCTGTGGACCTGTGGGCCTGTGGGCCTGTGGTCTATAAATATATATATATATATATATATATA
>NW_014588752.1:1813-2123 GCF_000485595.1 Priapulus caudatus | reverse complement strand
CGCGCACACACGCGCACACGCACGCACGCACGCACACACACAAACACACACACACACATACTCACAGACGGACACACACGCGCGTGCACGCACACGCGACCACACGCAGAGTTTAAGAGCCACCCGGACGGTAGGGGTGACAGATAGCATGTTGCAGGTGTGGGGTGACCTGACGCGTTGCTTGGTAGATAGCAGCAGGCAATATACTAGTAGCAAGAGTAGGTATTATCAGCTCTTGCTAGTAGTGAGCGCCCTATACTTACTGTTATTGCTCATGTGCGCGCTCTCGCTCTCTCTCTGTCTCTCTCTC
>NW_014588752.1:0-287 GCF_000485595.1 Priapulus caudatus | reverse complement strand
CCTCTCTCTCCTCTCCTCTCTCTCTCTCCCTCCTCTCCTCTCTCTCTCTCTCTCTCTCTCTCTCTCTCTCTCTCGCTCCCCCCTCCCTCCCCCCTCTCCCTCTCACCGATCGTTAGCGCCCATGCACCCGTGCGTAATTTCATTACAGAACCGACAGCATGCGAGCAAAAGCGCATCTGAGTGAGTATACACTACACACACGTACGCACGTAGACGCACTCACTCGGCCATGTTGCCGGCCTGAAATCGCACACAGGTAATTAGATACAGGTATAGTTATATAGGTG
>NW_014588751.1:1761-2123 GCF_000485595.1 Priapulus caudatus | reverse complement strand
GTCCAATATAAATCCAACGGACGAAAACTACTGTAGCCAAGTAAAGAAGCATGTAAAAGTTACCGGCTAACTAATTTTATGTTTTGGTAATGATTATTAAAAAGGCAAACCTGTGTGACTCAGTTATGGTATTTCGTGTGATGTAATATATGTTGCGCGTTCGTATAGTTTCGTGTGATATGAAGGGAAACGTGGCTATGCTATTATCTAATAAAGAATATGGCGCAACTATAGCGTGACTACGAAACTCCGTGTTATTTCGCCTACAGAGCACCTGGTACCCCGTGAAACTTTAAATTTCACGTTAACAGGACAAACGACGCGACATGTGTGGTGTTAGCAAATATACATTCCATCAATAC
>NW_014588751.1:0-360 GCF_000485595.1 Priapulus caudatus | reverse complement strand
CGTAGTTGCAGACCTCAATGCGGGCAAGCTCGATGTAATATGCCACGTGGCAATCCATCATACACGTACAAAACTTGTCCGATTCCTGAAGCCCCTACTGTTTGATGAATTTGTGTTTGTAGTAAAATATCCAGAAATTACATCACAACAAAACCAATATATTTTAGCACCGTTTACTGCACAGACTTGGTTAGCACTGATTGCATTCACTGTAAGTATAGCTATGCTACTGATTCTGTTTCAAGAACTAAGAATTACCGAGCAGTGCGCTACAAGTCGGTGGGCGAGGGGCGCTGACGGATTTATGTACATTTATGGTACATTGGTAAACCAAGGAGGTACATATACCAATGCATTCCT
>NW_014588750.1:0-2123 GCF_000485595.1 Priapulus caudatus | reverse complement strand
TCTTTACGCTCTTCGTAACGCGTCTCGTACGCATTCTCGACCATCGGAATACTCACCTCACCAAACAACACATGCTTCATTAGTCGATAACCAAACTGCATCGTCTTCACATCATCACTTAGAACATCTTCATATTCCTCAGGCGAAAGTAGGTAGATTTTTTGGAACGGTGGACTTTGGATGAAACGCTTAAAACGATCCATATCATAACTGGCAAGGAAAAATAATTGCAGACTCATTTCAGATGGCTTTCCCACTGCTGGACCTGCCGATTTCTTTTTAAGAATCAAGCGCATCCACTCACGACTGAGTTCATCATATTCAACAACGCCTTGCTCTTCGCGGTATTCTTGCACTGTCTGGGTTTTGTCTTCCTCCCATCCCTTTGCAAATATTTCTTTATTCTTAAAGAACACATAATAATCTTCATACGTGTCTTTTAGTTCACGACGCGACATAAATTGCCTTAAACCATGAATAGCGACAGGCAGCTGGGTGTGGGGCGATTTTCATAAACTATACAGCCCTCATCGGTCATTTGAAGAAACACACGCTGTTTCATCAGGTACGCATTATTTAAACCTGGCAAAACCATCGCCATCCATTTCAAAAGGGAACGGTATATTCTTTTAGGGTAAACTCTCCAGATCCCATTGCCGTAAATGATCTTCAACTAATCAAGTCATTACGAGCGGTCAGGTAAATATCTGCCTCTCTTACAAACATGCGTTTATTAACAAACTAAGTGTCCTTATGGCAATTAAAGGGTCAAAGGATCAGTTTCCGTCATAATCTTCAGGGCGACTAAGGTACTTTGAAGATGGGCTGATATCAAAATTTTTCATCATTGGGGGGGTTTGCTATCGTGTGTTGTGATCTTATAGTTTTAAAATTAATAATTGGGATCACTTCACCGCCAAGTGAACCGTGTATTTTTCGCCTTGTTTAAGCTTTTTGTAGTTACCAAAAACTTCTTGCAGGTTACGCTTCATGTATTGACGTAAACCATTAATCGTTACAAGGTAAATCCGTCCATTGGGTTTTAATCGACTACGCGCATCGTGCAGCATCAGGGACATCATTTCTTTACCGACTTTAGCGGGCACATTAGAAGCTATTACATCAAATTGCAAGGCGGGGTCTACATGCTGGAAACCATTACTCAAGATAGCCGATGCATTGCCAATACGGTTAATTTCCGCATTTTTATTACTGTATTCAACCGCCATAAAGTCTTTATCGACCATCAGCGTTTGCCCTTGAGGAGCAAGTTTCGCCAACGTCAAACCTATCGGGCCATAACCACAGCCGAGATCAAAACAATCATCCGTAGGGTTGACTTTTATATGCTTGAAAAACAAGCGTGTGCCATCATCAATCTCGCGGGTTGAAAAAACACCGCCATGTTCGTATGTTATAATGAAGCAAGCTGTCCGCTAAGGCTTCACTAAAACTTTATATGTTCTTTACGCCATTCATCGAGCTTTGACGATTTATCTATATCTACTCAATCCGATAGGATCAAAATACCTTTTTGCAATCGCAAAAGATATAAAGCAAGGCACAGCAATCCAAGCAACCACAATACAATTGCCGTTGGTTTGAGATAAACAGATTGGTAAGCGCGATCACGCCCACAAGAAAAACATACAACAATATACCAAATTTTAGTCATCACCCAGCTATTCGCAAAGGTCATGGTATCGATTGAAAAGACTAAAGCTACTCCCGTGCCAAACAATAAAATACTACTGATAGCCGCTAAGGACATCATTAATGATGAGGATCTATCCGCAAACATAAAGCCACCACGCACGAAATAAATCAGCAATGACAACAAGGCTAATACAAAATGCGAATCTAACATTACATTACTCATAACACCTCCTTAATAGCAAGGAACACTCGATTCGCTTCTTGCTGCGCCAGCTCAGTATTTTCTGCTACCGTATTAAAATGCCCCATTTTACGTCCTTTACGCGCAAAACGCTTACCATATAAATGTAATTTTGAATTTCTACTCGCGAGTAAAGGCGTCCAATTTAGAACAGGGTTTTCTAACGATAAATCCCATAAGTCACCTAATATATTGGTCATAACGACAGGGCTTAATAAAGTTGTAT
>NW_014588749.1:1714-2123 GCF_000485595.1 Priapulus caudatus | reverse complement strand
ACAGTCTTCTACAGTAATGGTAGATGTAGGGATGGTACAGTCTTCTACAGTAATGGTAGATGTAGGGATGATACAGTCTTCTACAGTAATGGTAGATGTAGGGATGGTACAGCCTTCTACAGTAATGGTAGATGTAGAGATGGTACAGTCTTCTACAGTAATAGTAGATGTAGGGATGGTACAGCCTTCTACAGTAATGGTAGATGTAGGGATGGTACAGCCTTCTACAGTAATAGTAGATGTAGGGATGGCACAGTCTTCTACAGTAATGGTAGATGTAGGGATGGTACAGTCTTCTACAGTAATGGTAGATGTAGGGATGGTACAGTCTTCTACAGTAATGGTAGATGTAGGGATGGTACAGCCTTCTACAGTAATGGTAGATGTAGGGATGGTACAGTCTTCTACA
>NW_014588749.1:0-463 GCF_000485595.1 Priapulus caudatus | reverse complement strand
GCCAGCTATTTGGCGACATCATCCAGTATATGTTAGGATTGGGCTGAATTCTACAGTAATGGTAGAGTGTAGGGTGGTACTAGTTCTCTACAGTAATGGTAGAGTAGGGATGGTTACAGTCTTCTACAGTAGATGGTGATGTAGGAATGGTAACTAGTCTTCTAGCTACAGTAATCGGTAGATGTAGGGATGGTACAGTCTTCTACAGTAATCGGTAGATGTAGGGATGGTACAGTCTTCTACAGTAATGGTAGATGTAGGGATGGTACAGTCTTCTACAGTAATGGTAGATGTAGGGATGGTACAGTCTTCTACAGTAATGGTAGATGTAGGGATGGTAGAGTCTTCTACAGTAATGGTAGATGTAGGGATGGTGCAGTCTTCTACAGTAATGGTAGATGTAGGGATGGTACAGTCTTCTTCAGTAATGGTAGATGTAGGGATGGTACAGTCTTCTACAGTA
>NW_014588748.1:0-2123 GCF_000485595.1 Priapulus caudatus | reverse complement strand
AGAGAGAGAGAGAGAGAGAGAGAGAGCGCGTGAGAAAGAGAAGGAGAACAGAGAAGCGAGACCGATAGCAGTACATCGGAGCTGCAGCACAGCAACAGTGATGGCATAAGTGATGGCATCTCGGTGCGGCATGCGGCAGGCATCCGGCATGCCCCAGCGTCCCCCGCGAATCCCGCAGGTGGTTATGTATACGTTCACCCTCCCCCTCCCCTTCCCCCCTCTCCCTCCTCCTCCCCCTCCTCCTCGCCACCTCTCCGTCACTGCTGCTGCGACCGTCCTTGTCTCTCCTTGCCTTCTCCCCCTCTCCTTCTCCTAAGTCCCCTCCCCCTCGCCCTCGCCATCGCTGCTGCTGCGACCGACCTTGTCTCTCCTACCCTTCCCCCTCTCCCTCTCCTTCTCCTCACTCCCACCGTGCGTTCGCACACACATCTGTAAAAAATCAAGCGCTACTAAAACAAAGCGTAACGAGCCGCGATCGTAAACAGCTGACAGTACAACGACGTAGGAAACGGGCGGAAAACAGGCAAAATATCCGTGGGATAGTCTGCCGTCATGGGTCCGACCACATGAGTCGGCGAGCGAGAGGCGGGGTTGAGCCCCAGCAGGACCCTCGCTCGGTCGGTGGTTTTCGGGTAGACAGCTGGGGAAACGTTTGCTGCGAGGAGGGTGCTCTGGGGGGTGGGGGTAGAGTGAAGTTATAGTTTTTTTTGAGGACGGTTACGCAAGAGGCGGTCGCGGTGGGGGGAGGGGGAAGGGGGGTGCGGTACTAGCTTCCTGAAAAGCTGAACGTTATTTCGTATGCGAATTGTCTGTGCGTGCGTGCGATCGTGCGTGGGTGGGTGTGTGCGTTCGTGCGTGGGTGGGTGGATGGGGGCTGCTTGTGTGTGTGTGTGTGTGTGTGTGTGTGTGTGTGCGTGCGCGCGCGCGCGCGCGCATGCGTGCGTGCGAGCGTGCGTGTGTGTGTGCGTGTGCGTGCGTGTGCGTGCGTGTGTGTGCGTGCGTGCGTGCGTGTGTAGTAGTAGTAGCAGTGATACTGTGCTACGTAACGTAACTACTCATTATGCAAGTTTAATTACACGAATCACGAACAATACAAATTAACGTAATTACTCGTAATTTAATTGTCAATAAATTTTCGGATAATCGTCCGAAACAATGAACCTTGAAGGTTCATATGTATGTATATGTATATGGTCTTCTAATTCCACACGTTTGCATATGATAATGTGTCTTATAAGAATCACGCAGAAGTAGAGAACAGATTTTATTTTGCGCTTGTTGCCTGGGTACCTTCTTCTGCTCCACTCGCTATATGGCCAAACCTCACCTATAGTTAGTCAGTCTGGGCAGGCGCTCTGGGCGAGCGAACTGAAACTATAGCGTCTGTCGTGCGTGCACGTTAAGCCGGGATTAACCCGTCAAACTCAAAGTCTTGATATCAGGCCTGTCTTAGACATAAATATCTATATACGCGTATCGTAGGATATCCGAGGTCTTAGCTGTCAGCGAGGGGCATCGGTGCGGTGTCACTAACACCCGCAATCAGCGCTATGATAAATCCCCCTGGTGGCGGGCGTCTGTCTCATCTGTCATGGCCGCCATGACAGATTGGCGCGTCGTTATAGCTTTATCTTTGTATGCACAAGGCATAGATGTATGTATATACGCTGTATACTGCTTGTGTATTGTATGATACGCGTCTATGCGCTTTACCGTAGTATTTGTTCGCGACTTTTTGCTATTTTCTCTCTCTCTCTCTCTCTCGTCTCTCTCTCTCTCTCTCTCTCTCTCTCTCTCTCTCTCTTCTCTCTCTCTCTTTCTTCTCTCTCTTCTCTCCTCTCTCTCTTCTACTGTCTCTACTTCTCTCTTCTTTTCTTCTCTCTTCTCTCTCGCTCTCTCTCTCTCTCTCTCTTTCTGTGTCTCTCCCTTTCTCTCTTCACTGTCTCACTTTCTCTCTCACCCCCTCTTCCTCCTTCCCTCCCTCCTTCCTCTCTCTCTCTCTTATGACTATGCAATTCTATCATCATTATATATCTAGTACCTTGGAAAGTTCTCTAACTGCGCACATAATCACTGCATCATTACGATGTAACATGAAGCCCCACGCACTCTCCCTCCCTCTC
>NW_014588747.1:0-2124 GCF_000485595.1 Priapulus caudatus | reverse complement strand
GGGGAGGAGAAAGAGACAGAGAGAGACCGAGAGACGAGTGATAGCAGACGCGCGAGAGAGACAAGAGAGCAGAGCCTGGGAGAAGATGGCGAGAGAAAACGACCACGAGCAGAGCAGAAAAGCAACAGACGCAGAGTGGAGAGATAAAGGAAGAGAGCACGACCGACGCAGAGAGACAGATAACAGACCTTCCCCCATGTGAACATATACACGACGCGGTGTGTTGCATACATTATTGCAGCTAGTTAGCAGTGCTACTCTGCAGCAGGGTACAAAGGTTATCCCATTACCCTCACTACATGACACAGCCACGTGTCTCATGTTACCTAGCCCGAACACTAGCTATCGCACGTGTCCACACAATCGTGCCGAGCGCGAGAGTGTAGTGTCTGCTGGTTTGTTGCTGTGATGCTGCTGTGTGTGTGCTGCATGTGTGCAGCCTTGTGTGTGTGTGTTGCTGTGTGCTGTAGTATGTGTGTGCTGTGGTGTGAATGTTGCTGCTGTGCTGTGTTGTGCGTGTGTGTGTGTGTGTTGTGTGCTGATGTGTTATGTATGTTATATGTGCTGTGTGCATGCTGGTGTTCTGTGTGGCGACCCACCTGTGGGTTGTTGTGCTGTGTGTGGTGGTGCACTGTGTGTGCTATGTATGTCATGTGAATGCTGTGTGCAATGTGTTGCATGGTGTGATGTGCGTGCTGTGTATGTGCTGTGTGTACGCGCGCGTGAATCGTACGATGCGATGTGTGTGTGACCCAGTGTGGCTGTGTGTGTGTGTGTGGTCGCTGTGTGCGTCGAGTGCGTCCTTCGGTGTTCGTTGTGTTTGTTTGCCTTGTCGCGCGACGCGAAACCCGCGACAGCCGGCGGAAACAGATCGTGCGCGCGCCGCGGGATGTCTGTGTCGACTGTGTGCCATGTGTTTGTGTTGCATATGTATGAGTGAGGATGTATGAGCGCGAGACTGCTCTATGCAGTGTCAGTGTCCTTGCAGTATCAAAATTGCCGCATGTTCGACATGCAGTCCTTATTAATGCCTCGGTCAGCTGAAGCTCTGATAGAAATTGTAATTACGCTGGAGATGTGAAGAAATTCGCATAAGTGTCAGTTTGTCTTCTTCAAATGAAGCTTGCGACCCTCGCTGTCCTGACGACAGGACCCGCGCGCGGGCGAGGCGCGAGCGGGAGGAGCGTGCCGACTGGAAGCGGGGGGCGTGGCCAAGGCAGGGGGGCGTGGAAGCGTGGAATTGAAAAGCGGCGCCTGGAAGCCGAGGCCCGGGCGCTAGGAAAAGATGGGCGTGGAAAGTGCGAGGGCCGTTGCAAGGCACCGGGGCCGCGCTTGGAAAGCGAGCGAGCCTAGCCGAAAGGGGACGCCGATGCGAAGGAGACGCTGTAGGCAAGGCGGACGCGCTGGAAGGGGGCCGTGGGCGTGCATAGACGCGCGCGGGCCGCGTGAGTGGGCGGGGGGGGCGTGGCAAGGGGCGGGCGGGCCGTGGAAATGAGACCGCGTGAAAGGACGGCGCGTGGAAGGTGGTGCCGTAGAAGTGGTTGGCGCCGTGGAAGGGGACGCGTTGTTGGGCACACGTGCTGCCACTCATTCGCCCCTCTACTCTATCCTCTCTTCTCTATCTCTCTCTCTCTCTCTGTCTTCATCGTGCTCTCTCTCCTGCCTCTCTCTGACATGCGCTCTTTCTTTCTCTCTCCCTAGCTCTCTCTATATCTCTCTCTCTCTCTCTATCTCTCTCTCTCGTTCTCCTCCTCCTCCTCCTCTTCCTCCTCCTCCTCCTCCTCCTCCTTCCTCCTCCTCTTCTGTCAGTTCTGTGTCACGTATATCAGCTCTGTATGTTTAGACCTACACAGAGATTAACCTCATGATCAAGCTAAAGACCAGTTAGGCTCGATACGCTGAGGGAAATGTAGGTAAAATTACTGCGTACCTTTATTGCAAATTGCATATCATTAATTTAGATCTATCTGTCAGCGTCAGTAATTTGCTGGCTCGTCCCTCGTCTCTCCTTTCTCCCCTCTCTCTCTCTCACTCTCTCTCTTTCTTTCTCTCCCTTTATCTCCTCTCTCGCCCTCTCTCCCTCTCTCTCTTCTCTCTCCTTCTCTGCTCTACCCCTCCCCTCCC
>NW_014588746.1:1808-2124 GCF_000485595.1 Priapulus caudatus | reverse complement strand
GAGAGGGAGAGAGAAGGAGGGAAGAGAGAGGGCGCGCGCAAGCGAGAGAGCGAGAGAGAGAGATAGCGAGCGAGAGAGAGAGCGAGAGAGCGCGAGCGAGAGAGCAAGAGAGCGAGAGCGAGCGAGAGAGCGAGAGAGCGAGAGAGAGAGATAGCGAGCGAGAGAGAGAGCGAGAGAGCGCGAGCGAGAGAGCAAGAGAGAGAGAGCGAGCGAGAGAGCGAGAGAGCGAGAGAGAGAGATAGCGAGACGAGAGAGCGAGCGAGAGAGAGCGAGCGAGAGAGCAAGAGAGAGAGAGCGAGCGAGAGAGCGAGAGAGC
>NW_014588745.1:1692-2124 GCF_000485595.1 Priapulus caudatus | reverse complement strand
GCAAGCCAGCAACGCTACAGCTGCTGTGTGTGCGTGCGTGCGTGCGTGCGTGCGTGCGTGCGTGCGTGCGTGTGTGTGTGCGTGCGTGCGTGTGTGCGTGCGTGTGTAACTCACTGTGCTGTGTGTATGTGTTATAGAGTGACGAGGGCAGCCTGGGGGGCAAGCCAGCAACGCTACAGCTGCTGAGGAAACAGGAGAGTTTGGACGGATCCACGTCTAAACGCCCGACCGCCGTCGCAACGGGCGTGGCTGCATCGCCTAAGAATGTCGGTGAGTGATGCAGGAGGGAGAGGGGGAGTTGGTGGAAAGAGGGAGTGGGAGAGAGAGGAGGGGGAGGAGGGGGAGGAGGGAGTGGGAGAGAGAGGAGGGGCTGAGAGAGGAGGGGGAGGGGAAGTGGGAGAAAGAGGGAGTGGGAGAGAGAGAGAAGGGGAG
>NW_014588745.1:0-448 GCF_000485595.1 Priapulus caudatus | reverse complement strand
ACACACACACACACACACACACACACACACACACACACACACACACACACACACACACACACACACACACACACACACACACACACACACACACACACACAAATAAAAGACAGACTCACTCAAACACAGACACACACCTCTGAATTTAATTAGGTTTCACCCAGTCAAGGATGGGCGCGTATGCTGGCACCGTGTTGTGTTGCGTTTAATAAAACTAATGTGTTAACTGTTGTGTTAACCCCCACGCATGCAACCTGAATTGCCCCGCGCGTGAACGGAGCAGCGTCCTTAAGAATAAACATCGTTTGCGTTTCTCACCGAAACTTGTTGTGTTTGCGCAAAATCCTCCATTAGGGGTGTTCCCAATTCTAATGTCATTAGTGGTCATAATAATATATATATATATATATATATATATATATATATATATATATATATATATATAGTT
>NW_014588744.1:1841-2127 GCF_000485595.1 Priapulus caudatus | reverse complement strand
CAGCCTATCAGGACAAATACCCCCGGACAATCACCCTCGGACAATTACCCCCCGGACATTTATCCCTCGTACATATTTACTCCCCGGACAATCACCCCCGGACATTTACCCCCGGACAATCACCCCCGGACATTTACCCCCCGGACAATTACCCCCCGGACAATTACCCCCCGGACATTTACCCCCCGGACAATCACCCCCCGGACAATTACCCCCCGGACAATCACCACACGGGCATTTACCCCCCGTACATATTTACCCCCCGGACAATCACCCCTGGACATTT
>NW_014588744.1:0-479 GCF_000485595.1 Priapulus caudatus | reverse complement strand
CCTCCTCCTTCTTCACCTCCTCTCCTCCTCTCCTCCTCTCCTCCTCTCCTCCTCCTCCACCTTCTCCCCTCCTCCTCCTCCTTCATCTCCTCCCCTCCTCCTTCTCCTCCGCCTCCTCCTCCACCACCTCCCCCTCCTCCTCCTCTTCCTCTACCTTCTCTCCCTTTTCCTCCTTCTCCTCTCCTCCTCCTCCTCATCCTCCTCCACCTCTTCTCCTCCTCTCCTCCTCTCTTCCTCTCCTCCTCCTCCACCACCTTCTCCCCTCCTTCTCCACCACTTGACCCTCCGCTACCCCTCCCTTCTCTACCGTCTCCTCCTCCACCTTCTCCCATCCTCCCCCTCCTTCTCCACCACCTTCTTCCCACGTTCTCCCCCTCCTTCTTCACCTCTTCTCCTCCTCCTCCTCCTTCTTCACTTCCTCTCCTCCTCTCCTCCTCTCCTCCTCTCCTCCTCTCCTCCTCTCCTCCTCTCCTCCTCTC
>NW_014588743.1:1725-2127 GCF_000485595.1 Priapulus caudatus | reverse complement strand
GATGTAGGATGCGCTCACATGGTGACACGGCGATGTAGAGATGCGCTCACATGGTGACACGGCGATGTAGCGATGCGCTCACATGGTGACACGGCGATGTAGCGATGCGCTCACATGGTGACACGGCGATGTAGAGATGCGCTCACATGGTGACACGGCGATGTAGCGATGCGCCCACATGGTGACACGGCGATGTGGCGATGCGCTCACATGGTGACACGGCGATGTAGAGATGCGCCCACATGGCGACACGGCGATGTAGAGATGCGCTCACATGGTGACACGGCGATGTAGAGATGCGCTCACATGGAGACACGGCGATGTAGAGATGCGCTCACATGGCGACACGGCGATGTAGAGATGCGCTCACATGGCGACACGGCGATGTAGAGATGCGCTCAC
>NW_014588743.1:0-719 GCF_000485595.1 Priapulus caudatus | reverse complement strand
GACACGGCGATGTAGCGATGCGCTCACATGGTGACACGGCGATGTAGCGATGCGCTGACATGGTGACCCGGCGATGTAGAGATGCGCTCACATGGTGACACGGCGAGTGTAGCGAGCACTCACATGGTGACACGGCGATGTAGAGATGCACTCACATGGTGACACGGCGATGTAGCGATGCGCTCACATGGTGACGCGGCGGTGTAGCGATGCGCTCACATGGCGACACGGCGATGTAGCGATGCGCTCACATGGTGACACGGCGATGTAGCGATGCGCTCACATGGCGACACGGCGATGTAGCGACGCACTCACATGGAGACACGGCGATGTAGAGATGCGCTCACATGGAGACACGGCGATGTAGCGATGCGCTCACATGGTGACACGGCGATGTAGCGATGCGCTGACATGGTGACCCGGCGATGTAGACATCTCTACATCGCCGTGTCTCCATGTGAGCGCATCTCTACATCGCCGTGTCACCATGTGAGCGCATCCGCTCACATGGCGATGTAGCGATGCGCTCACATGGCGACCCGGCGATGTAGAGATGCCCTCACATGGCGACACGGCGATGTAGCGATGCGCCCACATGGAGACACGGCGATGTAGAGATGCGCTCATATGGTGACACGGCGATGCGCCCACATGGTGACACGGCGATGTAGAGATGCGCTCACATGGAGACACGGCGATGTAGCGATGCGCTCACATGG
>NW_014588742.1:0-2128 GCF_000485595.1 Priapulus caudatus | reverse complement strand
CCGGTTGTGTGTGTACACGATCAATAATAGCGTGTTTGGACTGCGTCAATTCGTGTCGTACACGAGTCTATAATACTCGTTAGTAACGGCGCAGTCACTCCGTGTGTAGACGATCTATAATTAGCTGTTAGAGTGCGTCGTACATCGTGCTGTAACGATCTATAATAGTAGTTAGTAACGGCGTCTATGTGTGTACCGATCTATAATAGCTGTTAGTGACGTCTCACATACCGTTTGTACACGATCTATAATTAGCTGTTAGTAACGGCCCCGGCGTTCATCGGTGTGTACACGTCTATAATAGCTTAGTAACGGCGTCTCATCGTCGTGTAACACATGCTATATAGCTGTTAGTGACGAGCGTCTCATCGTGTGCTACGTCTATAATAGCTGTTGAGTGACGGCGTCACATCGTGGGTTACCGATCTATAATAGCTGTTAGTAACGGTCATGCGTCCATCGTGTGACACGATCTAATAATAGCTGTTAGTAACGGCTGCGTTTCATGTGGTGTACACGATCTTATAGTGTTAAGTGACGGTCTCCATCGTGTGTACACACTCTATAAAGCTGTTAGCTGACGGCTCTGTTCTTCGTCTCATGGCGTCTGTGTACACGATCAACATAAAAAAAAATAATAAAGAATAAAGAATATAAAGTAACGCGTCTCATCGTGTGTACACGATCTATAATAGCTGTTAGTACGGCGTCTCATCGTGGGTACACGATCTTAATAGCTGTTCAGTAACGTGGTCTCATCGTGGGTACACGATCTATATAGCTGTAGTACCGGCGTTACAATCGTGCTGTACACGATCTATAATAGCTGGTTAGTCGCGACGGTCGTCTCATCGTGTGTACACGACTATAATAGTGGTCCCCCAGTGTTGTGACGTGTTCTCATTTCGTGTGTACACGATTATTATAGCTGTTAAGTACGGGTGCTCGTCCGTCGTCATTCGTTGTGTTACCACGCATCTATAATAGCTTTTCAGTGACGGCCGTTCATCGTGTGTACACGATCCTAAATAGCTGTGGTAACTGGCGATCTCATCGCTCCGTGTACCGATCTATACTAGTCGTTCACCGTGACGTCGTCTCATCGTGTGTACCGATCTCTAATAGCTGTCTGTGACGTCGTCTATCGTCGTGTACACGATCTATCAATAGCTGTTAGTGACGTCGTCTTCATTCGGTGTGTACACGATCCTATAATAGTGTAATGACGTCGTCTCATCGTGTGTAACGACCTCTATATAGATGTTGTAACGGCTCTCATCGATGTGTACACGATCTATAAATAGCTTGCTTAGTAACGGAGTTCATCTTGCTACCAGATCTATACTCATATAGCTGTTAGTGACGGCTATGTAGCGTCCCGTCTTCATCGCCCCGTGTACACGTCGATAATAGCTGTTCCAGTAACGGGTCCTCATCGTGTGGACACGATCTATATTAGCTGTCAGTACGGCCGTTCATCGCTGTGTACAGTATCTATATAGCTGTATACGGGCTCATCGTGATGGTACACGAATCCTATAAAGTGTTAGTGACGTCGTCTCATCGTGTGTACACGATCATATAATAGCCTGTTGTAACGGCTTCTCCGTCCGTCTCATCGTGTTACACGATCTATAATAGTGTTTAGTGACTGCGTCAATGGTGTTGTACACGTCTATAAGAGCTGTTGGTGGACGTCGTCAATCGTGTGCTACACGATCTATAATAGCTGTTAGTACGGCCTCAACAGATCTCATCGTGTGTCACGACGAGCATCATAATGAGCGGTTAGTGACGTTACGTCACATCGTGTGCGTACACGATCCTATAATAGCTGTGGTAGTGATGTCCACACCATTTAGTAACGGCGTCACATCGTGTGTACACGATCTATAATAGCTGTTAGTAACGGCGTCTCATCGTGTGTACACGATCTATAATAGCTGTTAGTAACGGCGTCTCATCGTGTGTACACGATCTATAATAGCTGTTAGTGACGTCGTCACATCGTGTGTACACGATCTATAATAGCTGTTAGTGACGGCGTCTCATCGTGTGTACACGATCTATAATAGCTGTTAGTGACGTCGTCACATCGTGTGTACACGATCTATAAGTAGCTGTTAGT
>NW_014588741.1:1842-2129 GCF_000485595.1 Priapulus caudatus | reverse complement strand
GAGAGAGAGAGAGAGAGAGAGAGAGAGAGAGAGAGAGAGAGAGAGACGGCAATATCAGCATACGTTGTACCAGGTTCATGTTAGTCTATCGTCAGCCGCTAATCATGTTTTCACGGCCGCGTGTGTCGTCGCGCCGCTCGCTGCACGCTGCAGACGAACTCCGCCGACACCGCCGCCGTCTGCTTCCGGCTAGCACACACACACACACACGCACGCGCATGCGCACCGTCGAACACCACACACACACACACACACACACACACACACACACACACACACACACACAC
>NW_014588740.1:1885-2129 GCF_000485595.1 Priapulus caudatus | reverse complement strand
CTCCTCCTCCTCCTCCTCCTCCTACTCAACCTCCTCCTCTTCCTCCACCTCTCCTCCTCCTCCTCCTCCTCCTCCTTCACCTCCTCTCCTCCTCTCCTCCTCTCCTCCTCTCCTCCTCTTCCTCCACCTTCTCTCCCTCCTCCTCCTCCTCTTCCTCTACTTTCTTCCCCTCCTCCTCCACCACCTCCTCCCCACGTTCTCCCTCTCCACCTCCTCTACTCCTCTCCTCCTCCTCCACCACCTC
>NW_014588740.1:0-511 GCF_000485595.1 Priapulus caudatus | reverse complement strand
ATCCTGTCTTTGATTTTATTGTAATATAAAAAAACTATTTAATGAACGTACGAACGAACAAACAAACGAACGATACAAATGAATGAACGAATGAACGAATAAATGAACAGACGAACGAACGAACGACCGAGCGAGCGAACGAATGAATGACATCGTTTATAGAGTTCATTGTTCATTGAAGGTAAGAAGTTTTCAAACGAGAAACGTCAGATCTACGCGGTGAACAGCGCTAGGATCGCGACGAACAATGCGAGGTACCTCAGAGGTGAACAGTCGTTCTACATGAGAGTGAACAAGGACGCCGATCTGGTATATATCTTCTCCATGGCTCCTCTATATACCTTTCTCTCCCTTCTTCTTTGTTTTCTCCTCTTCCTCCTCCTCCTCCTCCTCCTCCTCCTCCTCCTCCTCCTCCTCCTCCTCCTCCTCGCTCTTCTTTTTTTCTTCTTTTCCTTCTTCTTCTTCTTCTTATTATCTTATTGTTCTTCATCTTCTTTTTCCTCATCTTCTT
>NW_014588739.1:1642-2129 GCF_000485595.1 Priapulus caudatus | reverse complement strand
GTAAACACAGGTAAACACAGGTAAACAAACACACGGATGCAGCGTTCCCACCCACTGTCCTGCCTGCAGGTAAACACAGGTAAACACAGGTAAACAAACACACGGATGCAGCGTTCCCACCCACGTGTCCTGCCTGCAGGTAAACACTGGTAAACACAGGCAAACACAAGTAAACCCAGGTAAACACGGGTAAACACAGGTAAACACAGGTAAACACGGGTAAACACAGGTAAACAAACACACGGATGCAGCGTTCCCACCCACTGTCCTGCCTGCAGGTAAACACAGGTAAACACAGGTAAAAACACGTAGCGTTGCAATGAGACCGCCCTCCCTCCCTCATTCCCCACTCCTCATGCACCTCTCTCCTTCCGAGGAAAGAAGCTCACTTATCATCTTTTATCAATTATCAACACCAGCGCGAATACTGTGTGACTAAACCGCTTCGGTGGATTTAGTGGATAGATGGAAGCCACAGACAGTGAAT
>NW_014588739.1:0-354 GCF_000485595.1 Priapulus caudatus | reverse complement strand
CACCCACATATGCCCTGCCTTCTACCCACCTCACCTTTCAATATCTACCAACCTCACCCTTCACTATCTACCCACCTCACCCTTCACTATCTACCCACCTCACCCTTCACCATCTACCCACCTCACCCTTCACCATCTACCCACCTCACCCTTCACCATCTACCCACCTCACCCTTCACTATCTACCCACCTCACCCTTCACTACCTACCCACCTCACCCACCACCATTAACCCCCCTCACCACCACATCTACAACCACCTCACCCACCACCAGATCACCCAGTGGCACCCTTCACTACCTACCACCTCACCACAAACCATCTACCCACCTCACCTTCACTACTCTCCACTCAC
>NW_014588738.1:1679-2130 GCF_000485595.1 Priapulus caudatus | reverse complement strand
GCGAGAGAGAGAGAGAGAGAGAGAGAGAGAGAGAGAGAGAGAGAGAGAGAGAGACACACACACACACACAGAGCTATTATTTAGCTATCTATGGCATGACATATAGCTGCTACGCGTCATTAGCACGCAACGCTATGAATAGAAGCCCTCATACATTCGCTATAACGCACTCACTCACACCACCGCACGTTCGCATTGAGCATCGACTGATGCTGAAGCCGATTCTGCATAATTCAACACCGCAGCCTCCCAAAGAAACGATCATCATCGTGCCTGCGTGGCAACGCTAACAAATGATCGGCGAGTTTATTTATGCGGTTCCTATTAATTATCTAAAAATAGCACCATTTTAGGATGTATTATGTATCTGCGTGCGTGCTTGCGTGTGTGTGTGTGTGTGTGCGTGTGTGTGTGTGTGTGTGTGCGTGCGTGCGTGTGGGTGTGCATATAT
>NW_014588737.1:0-2131 GCF_000485595.1 Priapulus caudatus | reverse complement strand
GGCAGCTCCCAATGGTCTCTGTTGATTGCGAAGGCGTCTGCAACAGGTCAACACAAAGGTCATAATGCACAATATATATATATAAGATAATATCAAGAGCGTATAATGAAGGAGAGCTCTACACCAACTAACGATCGAAATGCCTGAAACCATGTTGCCAGCTATTAGCTCAAATCTAATAAACTTGCCCATTTTATTTTGACGAATTCTTCTGCCACAAGTAGTTATTGCATCAGCTGTCCTACCTTGTCAATATAAAACAAACCGCCATGTCCATCACGACCTTTTATTTTTATTTTGCCCCTACCGCCTGCAGCAGATACCAGTGAGCGGTGAAAATTGCCGTATTTCCACCGAAAACCGACTCGGGATGTCATCAGTGTGCTGCTACTGCCCGACCGTTCTCTCGCATTGCCGCATAACTCTCTCGCGCGAAACCTTGCGCTGATTTCCGTCATTCCAATTGACAGAATCGAGAACTGGCAAAACTATGTCTTTGTTGTGCCAAAAGGAACTTGGGTAACCATACCATACAATCGCCACAGAAGTTGCTGGCATTCTTTGTCTTCATCTGCGTCGACTGCCCGACTACAATTATATCAACTTTCCTGTTATAACGTCGTGAAGTCAGCGGCAAATGGCAGGAACATTCACGTTCACGAGTTACTTCCAAAACTGTGGACTTACCCTCGCCCAGAGTGCTGGGACCCTACGCAACACGGAAACTCTCTTCCCTGTAGAGCTGGTAGGCATCAGTTACTAGCACTGCCACCGAAAAAGAAAAAAATGCCTAGACTATACCCCGCATAATCACAGAAGCAAAGACTCATTGATGTGGTTCTCCGAAAAATCGCCTCGCGTGGGGCCCAGCTAAACGGCAAAAAGTGAAAAGCGAAGCCTCCGCACCCAGTTTATACGAGGCGCGGTACTCCACGACCGGCGGGGGTTGATTACTTAATCTGCAACACCATAAGTGCACTGACCCCCCACCTCGAGGGGCTGCCTGGGACTTGCTCAGCCTTAAATCCGCGGTCCGGGCCACTCGTGCGCCGGTAATGACGAAATGAGTCCCGAGCGCACAGCGGGCCGACCGGACAGCAACTACCACTGGCGCAAACCAAACGAAGAGCACCAGTGCAGCTACACACTGAATCTCCGAGTCCGCGGTTATTCGCGCGAAAAATACAAGATTTCGATTACCCGTCAATTATCTCAAGCGTAAGCGCAGCCACTCGTAAGCGCCGCACAAGCCGCGTTTATTTTTATGTTAACAAAGGCTAGGACAGCCTGCATCATCAATACCGAAAGAATCGTCCACACAACATAAATACGGGGAAAGTTTTATTAATATCAGACCCTAATTAGCTGCAACATGATTCTCTGCATATTCCACCGTTGTACGTTCTCCTTCTTCTATTATTGCCTCCTTGATACATATCATAATATACTACCTAGTTATATAATTATATATATTATATTATTAATACACTCCACAGTGTAGGCGCCGATTATAACAGCACTGGATTCGGGGATCCTATTAAAATGTCAATTCGCGAACAAAAGAGTGGGGTCGCGCTAAATCGGGGTTATATATACATGGCTATATAAGAGCAAAAAAAAGGGGTCCAACCGACTCCAACGACTCATCACGTTATATCCGAATTCACGTTAAATCGGGGCACGTAAATTCGGGGTTCCACTGTATATCATTAACAATAACAACAGAACACTCGTTGTAGTGTTTTCAGAATGGCAGACACTCTTGGATTATGGGGTGTGGCGTTAACACGGTTAGAGGAATTAGGGCATAGCTATTTGAGGTGGTGAGGGTATGTGTGTAAGGGAGTGAGAGTAGCTATGTGAGGACTCTCACCCCCTTACACACATACCCTCACCAGGCTGTGTGAGGTGGTGAGGGACCTCACACAGCCACTCTCACCCCCTTACACACATAGGTGAGGGTATGTGTGTAAGGGGGTGAGAGTGGCTGTGTGAGGTGGTGAGGGTATGTGTGTAAGGGGGTGAGAGTGGCTGTGTGAGGTGGTGAGGGTATGTGTGTAAGGGGGTGAGAGTGGCTGTGTGAGGTGGTGAGGGGAGGTGGTAAGAGTGGCTGTGTGAGGTGGTGAGGGGA
>NW_014588736.1:1362-2131 GCF_000485595.1 Priapulus caudatus | reverse complement strand
ATATATATATATATATATATATATATATATATATATATATATAGGCGCCTGTTTTCCATCTTACTCGGTCCATACCATGCCGGCTGCTACGTGTGCTAACAATGTTCGACCACTCAGGCCTATCCCGCTAAGGCTTGCGCGCGCTGGGCCTCTTCAAGGTCACGTTTCCTTCAGCTTGGTCCGTCCTACGGTTGTCTTCGGCCTACCCCGTCTTCGCTCTGCTGTTAGTGAACTTCAAAGGACTACCGCTTGTGTACGCGTTCTGTGCACACTTGGGGTACTTGCCCTTCCGTCGTAGGTACTTGCACGTCGATATTCGACCTTCAGAAGTTTTTCGATCTTTCGTCTCAGTTTCTAGCAAACTCATATAGCCGCGTTCACATAGCGTACGGCTCTCTAACCGTCTAGAGAGAATCGACTTCCGCCCAAAAGCATCCGCGTCGGGGAGCCCTTAAGCGATATCGCTATAAAAAAATAATTTCGCATTTTTTCTTCGACGCACGCTTCTCGAAATTGGCGACATTGGCGCCGAATTGTGTTCTACGAAGTTTTTTTTGATGAGCGAATGCGTGTCCTTCCTACCTCCCCCCACCGCACGCTAGCATCAGCTGGCGTCTCCGGTAGCAATAGAGAACCACGCTCACGGCCGCTCCCCCGCGTGCATGCATGTATATACACACACGCACACACACACACACGCACACACACACACACACACACACACATATATACACACACACACACACACACGCACGCACGCACGCACGCA
>NW_014588736.1:0-249 GCF_000485595.1 Priapulus caudatus | reverse complement strand
TGCGCGCGCGCGCGCGCGCGCGTGTGTGTGTGTGTGTGTGTGTGTGCGTGCGTGCGTGCGGCGTGCGTGCAAGCGAGCATGCATCCAAGTGTGTCGGCGTGTGCGTATATACGTTTGTGCGTGTGCGCGTGGATGTATGTGTGTGTGTGCGCGCGCGTGCATGCGTGCGTGCGTGTGTGTGTGTGTGTGTGTCTGTGTGTGTGTGTGTGTGTGTGTGTGTGTGTGTGTGTGTGTGTGTGTGTGTAGTGT
>NW_014588735.1:0-2131 GCF_000485595.1 Priapulus caudatus | reverse complement strand
AGTGCCCTCTGTCTAGTTACATGTTGTTTATCCGTGTCTGTGTGTGTGTGTCTGTGTGTGTGTGTGCGCGCGTGTGTGTGCGTGTTTTTCACACACCACCGCGACAAGTCTTTCGTCGGTGTATGATGCTTTTCAGAACGCCTCACGTACAGCACTATATGCAGTTGTAATGCAGTTACATAATTATATGTATATAGATCCTTCTATTTCTGACAGCGTAAATAACCGAACTATTCTATAGATAGCTTGCCATGCGGCGGGTGGTCGCACCTATCATTCATCTATCTATCTTTCTCTCTTTCTCTCTTCCTATCTCTTTCTTTCTCTCTTCCTATCTCTTCCTATCTCTTGGCAGCTCTCTTTGCAATTTGCGCTGGTAGGTTGCGTAGGAAATGGATGGTGTTCCTAGATTGGTGCTTTGCAAATAGTTGTTGTGACTACGAATGATGGGAGTTCAGGCTTTAATCTGAGATTAAACGTACACGCCTCTTCGTGGACTTTCATAACGCATCCCACGAACATCTTTTGAGACGGTTCCTGATACATCTCTGTGCATTCCATATTGTTCGGCGTGTATTGTGAAATTTGGCTACAGGGTTTACTAGGGAATCCACAACTCCCCACGAGTACCGCAGTAGAGTTAGAATGAGCGCTGTTCGCTTGCGGCATTGTTGTATCTGCGAGTCGAGATGCCGCTTGTAGAATGCCGACGATCGTCGTCGCGTCCGTTGCCATCGTGCGTAGTTGGGCACAAAATCTTAACCGCTCGACTACGGTACGATATTCGGGACGTCGGGGGGGTCTCAAACGACGAGTGGGATGTCGAAGCTGGGGGGTCAAAGGGTCAAATTGTCAAGAGGTGTATAAGAACAAGGGGGAACTTCCTCTTACTTAAGGTATTAGGGGAGGAAAGTGCGATTGCGGCACAATACTAAACGGCTCGAACGGAGGCTACGTGTAGTCCGGTGTTAGACTCATGTAGGAAATAGCCATCACGCTGTGCGATTGGAGGTAACAGGTCAAAGGTAATGGGCCAGGCAGATTTTAGACATTTTTCTGAGGACATGGTTGACGGAGCGATCGAAAAACTTTTTTTGTTTCAGCGGTGACTAGATTTTATGGCTTTATTGAGCATGAAATGTACTTTGCTGACATGCGAAGAGTAAGTGTCTGTAACCTTTTGACCTCAAGAGGGGGTGTTAACTGGATTTGTTTACTGTTGCTTAGAAGATTTGACGCCGCTGCGCGTGCTAGTGAATCTATAATGCTGGATGTATGAGGCTACAATGTCCGTGAATTTCAAGCTAATTTGGTTGAGCGGTTTATGCTCCTTTGTATATTTCTATGGCTTCTGTCTGTCAGTATGTTACTGTAACGGTTGCACTTGCAGTGGCCATGCAGTGATGTGGTGTGGCTGTGAGTTTTGTGCTCTGCGTTATTGGTTACGGTGGCGCTCTCTTTTGCGCTGTAGGCTGGGGTAGGTAAATGGATGAGTGCTTCTATTCTGTCTTTGCATAGTTGTTGCTATCGTCGATGGATTCCATCTTTATTCTGAGACACTAAACGTACGCGCCATCTCGTGGCAATTCGTAACGATCCCAAGAATTCCTTGAGAAGGTTCTGATACATCCTGTGCATTCCACTTTCGGCGTATATGTGAACAATTTGCGGACTCACGAGGGTTTGTCCTGATCCACCACTCCCACAGGTACCGCCAGTAGCTTAGTATGGCGCTGTCGCTCCGCGGTGGCATTGTTGCTGCTGTTTGATGTTGTGGTGTAAGTGCGGTATATGAGACACGGCCACTGCGCGCAATGATCCAGTAGAAATTTAGAGGAGTATTACGCACAAGATTAGTATTAGATTTAATAATTATATATATACTATTATAATTTTAATATGGGGTATTATATAATATATATAGAGAGAAAGGAGGGGAGAGAGATGGTGAGCGAGGAGAGAGAGGGAGAGAGAGAGAGGAGGAGAGAGGGAGGAGAGAGAGTAGATAGATAGATAGAAGAGGATGGATGGAATGGTGGCTGGATGGAGTGTTCAACTGAAGAGAAGAGGGAGAGGAGAGAGAGAGAGAGAGAGAGGGACAGAGAAGAGAGAGAGGATAGGAAGAGAGAAG
>NW_014588734.1:1855-2132 GCF_000485595.1 Priapulus caudatus | reverse complement strand
GCCGCTATATACTAGAGAATATACTATACTATACTCGAGAACTATAGTATACTAGATAATACGCTATACTAGAGAACCACACGGCGCCGGAGACGTTTGGGAATAGCTGGATCGCTACAGTCTTAGTATGACCGCTATATGCTGTCGTCAGCTCTCAATGCATGTGCCTTCGTTTGTTCACAGCGAGCGGCGCCATCACGGTACGCGAAACATTGTAATATATATATATATACACATATATATATATAATATATATATATATATATATATATATATA
>NW_014588733.1:1590-2132 GCF_000485595.1 Priapulus caudatus | reverse complement strand
CTCTCTCTCTCTTCTCCCTCTCTCTCTCTGTCTCTCTCTCTCTCTCTCCTCTCCCTCCGTCCCCCTCTCTCCTCTCTCTCTCTCTTCTCCCTCTCTCTCTCTTTCTCTCTCTCTCTCTTTCTCATTCTTCCACCACAATGGCTCTGCCTCTCTCTCGTGCCTCTGCACTCACGCGTCTCCTGCCTTCCTGTCATGATAACCTTCCTTCACGTCATCATCGTTCCTTCCTGTTTCTGTAATCATGCGATGTTAACATGGGGTCTGTAAATCGGGTCGCTCACCGCGTATTTACGCCTACAGAATTCCCTGCTGACTGGCAGTATAGTGGAACTGGACGAGGAGACAGGGGAGGATTTATGCGGCAGTTTGGTCATGGGTCGTCACACACACGCACACACACACACGCACACACACACCGCACACGCACACACACACACACACATACACACACACACACACACACACACGCACACACGACACACGCACACGACACACGCACCACACACACACACACACACACACACACACACACACACACACAC
>NW_014588733.1:0-348 GCF_000485595.1 Priapulus caudatus | reverse complement strand
GAGAGAGAGAGAGAGAGAGAGAGAGAGAGAGAGAGAGAGAGAGAGAGAAATATTCCGCCTCATTATCGCGACGTTTTACGGGGATAAAAAAAAACACGCCGCGTGTGAAAAAACACACGAGGCGCACCAGCGTGAATCACTGAGATCTCGCCACTGCTTCACGGACTGCAGCCGCCGCGTGACGTCACGCGAATCGTGAGATCACGTGCTACCACTAACAGCGTATTTTCAAATACGAAAAAAATACGAAAATCTTTAAAAAATACGGAAAAAATCTAAAGGTGCCGTCACACCATAGCGATCACCAGTTGCGTATGGTTGCGAATAAAAAATAGTGGGCATAAGTTT
>NW_014588732.1:1902-2132 GCF_000485595.1 Priapulus caudatus | reverse complement strand
CTCAGTATCTATATATAGTTGCTCCAATAGGATTATTAATGTAATACCCAGAACTATCTTGAACAGCTTCGCTCCTTCTCCCTATAGCACACCTATAACCTATAACACACCTATAACCTATAGCACACCTATAGCACACCTATAACCTATAGCACACCTATAACCTATAGCACACCTATAACCTATAGCACACCTATAACCTATAACACACCTATAACCTATAGTACACC
>NW_014588732.1:0-266 GCF_000485595.1 Priapulus caudatus | reverse complement strand
AACCTATAACACACCTATAACCTATAGCACACCTATAACCTATAGCACACCTATAACCTATACCACACCTATAACCTATAACACACCTATAACCTATAACACACCTATAACCTATAGTACACCTATAGCCTATAACACACCTATAACCTATAGTACACCTATAACCTATAACACACCTATAACCTATAGTACACCTATAGCCTATAACACACCTATAACCTATAGTACACCTATAACCTATAACACACCTATAACCTATAACCTAT
>NW_014588731.1:1481-2132 GCF_000485595.1 Priapulus caudatus | reverse complement strand
TGTATATAATGTATACATATACATATTACGTATCATATATAACGTATACATATATATATAACGTATATACGTATATATCTAACGTATACGTATATATATAACGTATACGTACATGGTGTTTTTCGTCTGCTGCAGCATCACAGACGCGGGTGTGAGGAGTCTCGTAGAGGGACCCTGCGGACCGTGGCTCACAGAACTCAACCTCGCAAACTGCTACCGAATATCCGACATGGCCGTGCGCGCGATCGCTAAAAGGTAGGCGAGGGAAGAGAGATCAGTGTATAAGCACATGCACATGTATAAGCACATGCACATGTCTATGCACATGTATAAGCACATGCACATGTATAAGCACATGCACATGCACATGTATAAGCACATGCACATGGACATGCACATGTATAAGCACATGCACATGTATAAGCACATGCACATGTCTATGCACATGTATAAGCACATGCACATGTATAAGCACATGCACATGTATAAGCACATGCACATGTACATGTACATGTATAAGCACATGCACATGGACATGCACATGGACATGCACATGTGCATGCACATGTATAAGCACATGCACATGCACATGCACATGTATAAGCACATGCACATGTACATGTACATGCACATGTATAAGCACATGCACAT
>NW_014588731.1:0-855 GCF_000485595.1 Priapulus caudatus | reverse complement strand
TCTCTCTGTCTCTCTCTCTCTCTCTGTCTCTCTCTTTCACTCTGTTTCCCCTAGGAAATCAAGTCGAGCACCGTTTCATTCTAATCACCGTTTATAATAATTAATTATAATTACTTTAATTTAATTTTTCTATAATTAATTAAATAATTGTAATTACCACACCGTGTGTCCTTTATAAACAGGTGTCCCTTCTATAGAGATGAATACTAACACGAGTTCGAGTAACACGAGTTCGACTGTATAGTCATTAGGGTTGTGGTGCCGCCGCTGCCGCACCCCCCACACTCCTATCTCTCGCTCTCGCTTCTTCGATCTCTTCTCCCTTCTCTTTGACGTACCCTCGTCACGGTCATGGTGTGTCTGTTTCGTCGCCAGGGTCTGCTGACGCTGTGCAAGATACAGAGACTTGGAGATCTGTCTGCGGGAGAGAGTCGCAACCTGACGGACAAGTGCGTGCAGAAACTATGCCAGGTGCCGAACCTCCGCCATCTTGTCCGCCTCGACATCTCACACTGTGAGGTAAGATGCTTCTGCAGGTATAGGGAGGGGAAGGAGCGTGTTAGAGTCAGTAGAGGGAGAGGAAGGCAGGGGAGGAGTGTGTGAGAGTCACTAGACTTGACTAGAGGGAGAGGAAGGCAGGGGAGGAGTGTGTGAGAGTCACTAGACGACTAGAGGGAGGGGAAGGCAGCGGAGGAGTGTGTGAGAGTCACTAGAGGGAGAGGAAGGCAGGGGAAGGAGTGTGTGAGAGTCACTAGAGGGAGGGGAAGGCAGGGGAGGAGTGTGTGAGAGTCAGTAGAGGGAGGGGAAGGCAGGGGAGGAGTGTGTGAGAGTCACTAGAGGGAGGGGAAGGCAGGG
>NW_014588730.1:1769-2132 GCF_000485595.1 Priapulus caudatus | reverse complement strand
AACACGTACAGGTGTGTTAGCACAGGTAACACGTACAGGTGTGTTAGCACAGGTAACACGTACAGGTGTGTCAGCTAGCACAGGTAACACGTACAGGTGTGTCAGCTAGCACAGGTAACACGTACAGCCCGCCTATCTATCTGCCTGTGTGTCGTCGTTGTTGCCGTCGTTGTCGGCGGCGGCGGCGGCGGCGGCGGCGGCGAGGCTATGCCACATGTAATTAGGAAAAGTCAATTTCGAGTTTCGAGCCGAGAGGAGACGCAATTACAGGTGTAGCACGTAGACAGGAAGGCAGGCAGATAGTAGGGAGGCAGGTAGGTAGATAGGTAGGTAGGTAGGTAGGTAGGTAGGTAGGTAGGTAGG
>NW_014588730.1:0-555 GCF_000485595.1 Priapulus caudatus | reverse complement strand
GGAGGTACTAAGGCAGGAAGGCAGGCAGGCAGGTAGGGAGGTACTAAGGCAGGAAGGCAGGCAGGCAGGTAGGGAGGTACTAAGGCAGGAAGGCAGGCAGGCAGGTAGGGAGGTATGTAGGAAGGCAGGTAGGTAGGAAGGCAGTTAGGCAGGCAGGTAGGCAGGTAGGTAGGTAAGCAGGCATGCAGGGAGGTAGGTAGGCAGGCAGGCAGGTAGGTAAGAAGGTAGGGAGGCAGGTAGCTAGGTAAGTAGACAGACAGGCAGACAGGAAGCACTATCCTACACTCACTCACCTCGCCGTCACTCTGTATGCTCTCCTCCCCCCCCACCCCACACACACATGCATCTCATAAATCTATAGTGCCGCGTAACCATGGTTATAGATTTGTCGCTAGGCGCCCGCTACACCAACCAGGTGGGCGGGTTAGGCTTCTTTCCTGCTCATTCTCTATCCCTCCCTCTCCCTCCCCTCCCTCCCCCTCTCTCTCTCTCTCTCTCTCTCTCTCTCTCTCTCGCAGACTCTGTCTCTCTCACACACTCTCGCTCCTCTCTCTC
>NW_014588729.1:1203-2132 GCF_000485595.1 Priapulus caudatus | reverse complement strand
GTAGTGTGTGTGTGTGTGTGTGTGTGTGTGTGTGTGTGTGTGTGTGTGTGTGTGTGTGTGTGTGTGTGTGTGTGTGTGTGTGTGTGTGTGTGTGTAAGTGTGTGTGTGTGCGTGCGTTCGTGCGTGCTTGCGCGCGTGTGTGCGTGTGCGTGCGTGTGTGTGTGTATGTGTGTGTGTGTGTGTGCGTTCTTGCGTGTGCATGTGTGTGTGTGTGTGTGTACGCGCGTGTGTGTGTGTGTGCGCGCGTGCATCTACAAGACATATGCTTACTACAAGTGAGAAATCGGTTATTACCTCTGCTTACGACGACAACTATACTCTCTATTCCCTGTTCGGCAATCCTTATTATTTCCATGCATGGCAGTCTGCAACCACATCCGCCTATCTTGCTATAGTTAACCAGTTTACATAGAAACAGAAGTAGGTAATAAAATTAATACAATTTAATTATAATTAAAATAATAAATTCCCTATTATCTACTTCTAATAGAAACCAACGCAATAACAAATAACAGAAACCGGGCTGTGTCGCCAGGGACCGGGGGAGGGGCCGGGCTGTGCCGCCAGAGGACGGGGGGAGGGGCCGGGCTGTGTCGCCAGGGACCGGGGGAGGGGAACGCGTGCCGATCGGTGCTAATCTAGCGCCCGCGAATCGCTAATTGAAACCGACGCGAGAAAAACCTATTACATCACCAATAACATCTTCGGCCAGATGTGTGCGCGAATTAGACACTGCTCTGAGTTCCACACGGCGGAGCCGCGAAGAATCAGCGGCCGATCGTTGCGGTTCGGTTTGCACAGAAGAAAAACGACAATGCGGTCTGTCGCGGCGGTAGGGGCGCGGTGGGTATGCGCGCGGGGGGCTGGGCACGATCGTACAGTGCCGACATCGGGGCCAGTGCCAAGCCAACCGCTGCTTGAAACACTCG
>NW_014588729.1:0-346 GCF_000485595.1 Priapulus caudatus | reverse complement strand
TCTCTCTCTCTCTCTCTCTCTCTCTCTCTCCCCTCACTCTCTCACTCACTCACGCCTCCCTCTCGCTCTGGCAAGTATCAGTAGCTCTCACAACAATCGCTGTGGTGGTGCTTGATCGCGGGGCGTCCGTGACCTACGATGCTGCACAGCGCATGCAGGGATGAAGATGAGGATGCTGAGGATGCTGAGGACGCTGAGGATGCTGTGGATGCTGGGAGCAGTCACCACGACGACGTCAACAACAACAACACGTGCGGATCAGCCGAGAGATGCGCATGAGTGTGTGTGTGTGTGTGTGTGTGTGTGTGTGTGTGTGTGTGTGTGTGTGTGTGTGTGTGTGTGTGTG
>NW_014588728.1:1344-2133 GCF_000485595.1 Priapulus caudatus | reverse complement strand
CTCTCTCACATCATTCAAATCTCCACCGTCTCTCTTTTTCTCTCATGTTTTTCTCAATTCCTCCTTCGTCTTTCCTCCTTAGGATACCCGCTCTCTCGTTCTCCCTTTTCAAACCGTTCGTCCTACTCTGTCTCTCCTTCTATACCCTTCCCCCGTCCCTTCTCTTCCATCTCGTCCCCTCCCCTCCCACTCTGACTACCTCACTCCCTCATGGACGAACGCCCTCATTATCTCTCGTACGCTCTCCCTTCCTTTCTTTCTTTCTTTCTTTCTTTCTTTCTTTCTTTCTTTCTTTCTTTCTTTCTTTCTTTCTCTCTCTCTCTCTCTCTCTCTCTCTCTTTCTTTCTCTCTCGTTCTCTTTTCATCTTCTCTCTGTACCTCATTTCTTTCTTCACCTGTCTCGTGCGCGCTCTCCCTATCTTCATTTCTCTTCGTTTTTATTTCGCTCGTTCTTTCTCTCTCGTCCTCTCCGTTGCCTCTCACCACTTTATTTTTTTTTCTCTCTCTCTCTCTCACTTAAAGTGCTGTGAAAAAGATATGTGCGACCAGGAACGATGTCTTTAGATTAGCAAGCGATGATGAGGGGTTTGCCGGCGCGTGGATGCATAAAAAACTAACGTTTTCGCCTGCAGTCTGTGAAAATAAACACCAGCGATGAGACGGCCGCGATAGCATCTAACTTCCTCCTCACTTACAAAAACACATTGAAACTCCCGTCGGGATGGGGCGGCCGAAAGAGAGAGAGAGAGAGAGAGAGAGAGAGAGAGAGAGGAGAGAGAGAAGAAGAGA
>NW_014588727.1:1915-2133 GCF_000485595.1 Priapulus caudatus | reverse complement strand
CTCTCTCTCTGTGTAACACACCTACAGACCCTTCCTCCCCTCCTCTCTCTCTCTGTGTAACACACCTACAGACCCTTCCTCCCCTCCCTCTTCCTTCTGCTGCATGAGGCGGAAAGCAACTTGCATGTCTGCGTCACTGCCGACGGCATCAGCGGCGGCGGCGGCGGCATCAGCGGCGGCATCAGCGGCGGCGGCGGCGGCGGCGGCATCAGCGGCGG
>NW_014588727.1:0-276 GCF_000485595.1 Priapulus caudatus | reverse complement strand
TCCTCCTCCTCCTCCTCCTCCCCCTCCTCACACTCCCGCCGAGCATTTCGTCACACTCGCCGCCGCCTCCCTTCGGCGCATTCAGAGAAGGCAACGTGGCGTGCGTGCGTGCGCAGCGAGGCGTGCGTGCGCGCCGGAGCGCACTAACGCGCTCCGTAGTACACGCCCTCGTATCTCACGCTCCGCTCGCTGCGTGTCTGCGCCTGTGCGTGTCTCTCGCTATCTGTGTCTCTTTCTTTTTGTCTCTCCTCCTTCTATTTATCTATCTATCTATCT
>NW_014588726.1:0-2134 GCF_000485595.1 Priapulus caudatus | reverse complement strand
ACCTCTTTCCAATGGGGAGTAAGCACCCCATACGCATTGATTTATTCGACGACGAAGTAGATTCCATCCGCAGCTTCAACCCCGAAGACCAGCTCACCATCAAGCAGCTGGAAAAAGGTTGAGTTACTCCCTGCACAAGAGTTCCCACTGAATCCTGAAGGCATTAAAACCTTCCGCACGAATTACAGTGAACAGCTCGGCGGTGACTTGTCACGCAGCCAAATTTACGACAATGTCACCAACAGCACACCACCCGCAGGTATCGAATATTATCTGCCGTTATTTTTTAACGAAACCGCCACGCTGTTTGATTACCTTCCTGAAAAAACCTTACTCATTCATAGCAATGACACCCGCATTGCTGCCGATACGTTTTTCACCAATGTCATCGAACGTCACGAACAGCGCCGCCACGATATTGAACGCCCGATACTCGATCCCGCCGCCCTGTTCCTCAATACCGAGCAATTAGACGTTGCATTTAGCCAACTGCGCAATATAAAAACCCACAGTTACGAACAAGAAGGCGACGGATACAACTATCCCAGCTATTCGCTACCTTCCATGCTGATTCAAGCCCGTGCTGAATCCCCCTTTGATGCTACTACGGCAGTTTTTAACCGTACATCAAGGACGCATTCTGTTTACCGCTGAATCAGCAGGTCGCCGCGAACATTTACTCGGGCTTTTACGTGACCATCAATATCCCGCCAGCACCAGCAGCGACTGGCAAAACTTCTTAGAAGGCAGCAGCAAACTCAGCGTTACCATTGCACCGCTAGAAGATGGCCTCTGGCTAAAGAATGATGAGCAACAAGGCGAACTGGCGATCATTCCTGAAGGGCTATTATTTGGCCAACAAGTCCAGCAAAAACGCCGTCGCCAACGCAAAGCCACCCGTGATGCTGAATCCATTATCAGCAACCTCACCGACCTTAATGACGGCTCGCCCGTGGTACATGAAGAGCACGGTATTGGGCGTTATTTGGGTATGCAAAAGCTCACAACTGACGACATTGAACAAGAATACATTACGCTTGAATATGCCAAAGGCGATAAACTCTACGTCCCCGTTGCCTCCCTACACCTAATTAGTCGCTACAGTGGCGCGAGTGCCGAAAAAGCGCCCTTACACAAGCTGGGCACCGATTTATGGGATAAAGTTCGTAAAAAAGCCGCACAACGCGCCCATGATATCGCCGCCGAGCTACTCGAAATCAATGCACGTCGCGCCGCCTTAAAAGGTCATGCATTCGAGATTGATGAGATCGATTACCTGGCTTTCTCAGAAGCCTTTCCTTTTGAAGAAACCCCCGATCAGGCACAGGCCATCGAAACCGTTAAAAATGATCTGGCCTCATCACAACCGATGGATCGTGTGGTCTGTGGTGATGTTGGCTTTGGCAAAACCGAAGTGGCGATGCGCGCCGCCTTCTTAGCCGCCAACGGAGGCAAACAAGTCGCGATGATTGCTCCGACCACCCTACTAGTGCAGCAACACACGCAAAACTTCCGCGACCGCTTTGCGGATTGGCCATTTGAAATAGAAACCCTATCGCGCTTTCGCACCCCCAAACAAACCAAGAAAACCTTGGTGAAATTAAAATGCGGTAGTGTCGACATCGTTATCGGTACGCACAAACTATTGCAAAGCGACATCAAATTCAAAGATCTAGGCTTAGTCATTATCGACGAAGAACACCGCTTTGGGGTACGTCACAAAGAACAGCTCAAAAAGCTCCGCGCCAATGTTGATATGCTCACCATGACCGCCACACCGATTCCGCGCACCTTGAATATGTCGCTATCGGGCTTGCGCGATTTAAGCATCATCGCCACGCCTCCTGCGCAACGCCATGCGATCAAAACCTTCGTCAAAGAATGGGATAAAGCGCTGATACAAGAAGCCTGCGCCCGCGAGCTTTCACGTGGCGGACAGATTTACGTACTGCACAATGAAGTCAAAAGCATTCAGAAAATGACCGACGAGTTACGCAGCTATCTACCCAATGCCGAAGTGCGCTTCGCCCACGGGCAGATGTCGGAGAAAGAACTCGAAAGCATTATGAAAGACTTTTATCATCAACGCTTTCATGTGCTGGTCGCCACCACTATCATCGAAAGCGGCATCGAC
>NW_014588725.1:0-1630 GCF_000485595.1 Priapulus caudatus | reverse complement strand
CATCTTGATTATGAATCAAACATGCAATATGTTTTTGAAATTTTCGTGGCTTTTAGGGTTTACATTGTGTACCCTTTTCTGTTGATCCATCCACGAAAATATGAAGGAGGTGCTCAAGAGTTGGGCGTCCCTTTACTTGCCATGTTTGGATAAGCCTTGACTAGGTGTTTGACCTAGACAAGGACTCTATCATATCTCTCTATATAAGATGATTTTCTTCATGAAATTTTAAGGGGAGATAGATATTTGAGAGGCCTTTCTGCCATCCAAAAATCAGAGAGAAATACCTTTGGGTCGTGGAGATATAAAAGACGCAAGTTTGGGTGTCTAGAGAGAAAAATGTGAAGAAGAAGAGGGTCTTCTTCTAGGATTTTTATTTTCATATCTTTCCTCCTTCCATCTTGAGTTTCCTGAGAGCGTCTCAGATCTGAAACTCCTCCTTCTACTTTCCATCTTTGGAAGAGTCCAAATCAAGAAGAAGGAAGCACTTGATCAACCATCAAAGAAGGATCAGCGCAGTACTAGCATACTATGCTGATTTCCTGAAGTAGGACTTCTGATCGAGATTCGTGGGCTCGTGTGGACGACTCCTAGAGGCCGGACGCGTGTGCGGCTTGCAACATCATCCTTAAGCCTGGATCAGTGAGGTTAGAGCGTCTAACTTGCAAGGTAATAGATCTGATCTATTATTTAATACATACATTAGATGTAGCTAGCATAGAAACATGTTGATATGATCAACATGTAGTTCATACTATATTTATATATATTTTAATTTCTGATTTAATACCATATAATAATCATGTAATAGAATTTTAGATCTAGGGATTTTTTTACATGATTATTTATACATACTTAATTTGGATAAATTCGGTGCAAAATTGAAAGAGTTTTGGATTTCTAAAACTCTATCTCATAGAATTCGAAATCCAAACTTATTCCTTTTAGATTTGATCCAAATCACCTTCCATGTAAGAAAGAAGAGAGGAGACCTTTTGTGAACGTGGGAGAGATCTGGGAGAGGGCTTTTGTCGCACAAAATAAGTGGAGATTGGCGTTGAATAAGAGAGAGGGCGTGGAGAAGGTTTATGTGGCGCAAGGTGGAATCCTAGTCCTACTAAGATTCTGTCTCATAACTTGTTTTAATTTGGTTTCCCAAACCAAATCAAATCAAAATTAGATCAATCTAATTAAAATAGGTCTTAACCTAATTAAGAACCTAATTTAATCAGATTAAATTAGATTTAAATCTGATTTAATTTTCTAATCAAATTAGAAATTAGATTGACCCAAGTCCTAGTTGAACTAGGACTAGTCTTTCCTTGCACTTGGCTTATCCAATAAACCAATTGGACTTGATCCAATCAAGCCCAAATCAAATCTAATTAAATCATATTTAATTAGACTTAATCTCAGCCCATTGGCTTAATCAAATTAATCTAATTAGCAATCGAATTGCTAATCGATCCTCCTGCAACACTTGCACTGGGTTAAATGTCAATCGTATTGATTATTTAACCCTATAACGATTCTTAATCGTTGATCAACCATCCGATCGGATCATGAACTCTAATGTGTGTGACCTCATAGGTCCGAACCTAAGCCGGTAGCATAGAAACAAATTCCTATA
>NW_014588724.1:1211-2134 GCF_000485595.1 Priapulus caudatus | reverse complement strand
TCTCTCTCTCTCTCTCTCTCTCTCTTTCTCTCTCTCACTCTCTCTCTCCTTCTCTCCCCTTCCTCTCTCTCTATCTCCTCCCTCTCTCTTTCCTCTCTCTCTCTCTACCTTGTAGATGTCACGAAACACGTCCTGCACCAGCGTGCGACCTCCGGTGGTGACGAATGCCTTGCAGACGAGCGTGTCTACGAGGTACTGTAGATTCTTGTCCTGATGCCAGCCCTGCATGCTGGTCAACACGCGCAGCCAGAAGCTGATCACCTCTAGCGCACCGAACATCCGCGTCTGATCCTGCAGGTGAAGAAGGAGGCGGTGAGGGAGGAGGTGAGGGAGGAGGTGAGGGAGGAGGTGAGAGAGGGAGGAGGTGAGGGAGGAGGTGAGGGAGAAGGTGAGGGAGAAGGTGAAGAAGGGAGGAGGTGAGGGAGAAGGTGAAAAAGGGAGGAGGTGAGGGAGGAGGTGAGGGAGAAGGTGATGGAGAAGGTGAAGGAGGGAGGAGGTGAGAGAGAAGGTGAGGGAGAAGGTGAAGGAAGAAGGAGGCGGTGAGGGAGAAGGTGAAGGAAGAGGTGAGGGAGAAGGTGAGGAAGAAGGAGGCGGTGAGGGAGAAGGTGAAGGAGGAGGTGAGGGAGAAGGTGAACGAGGGAGGAGGTGAGGGAGAAGGTGAAGGAGGAGGTGAGGGAGGAGGTGAAGGAGAAGATGAAGGAGGAGGTGAAGGAGGAGGTGAGGGAGAAGGTGAGGGAGAAGGTGAAGGAGGAAGGTGAGGGAGAAGGTGAGGGAGAAGGTGAAGGAGGGAGGAGGTGAGGGAGGAGGTGAGGAAGGAGGTGAGGGAGAAGGTGAGGGAGAAGGTGAAGGAGGGAGGAGGTGAGGGAGGAGGTGAGGGAGGAGGTGAGGGAGAAGGTGAGGGAGAAGGTGAAGGAGGGAGGGGG
>NW_014588724.1:0-362 GCF_000485595.1 Priapulus caudatus | reverse complement strand
GGGAGGAGGTGAAGGAGGAGGGGAGGGAGGAGGTGAGGGAGGAGGTGAAGGAGGAGGTGAGGGAGAAGGTGAGGGAGAAGGTGAAGGAGGGAGGAGGTGAGGGAGGAGGTGAAGGAGGAGGTGAGGGAGAAGGTGAGGGAGAAGGTGAGGGAGAAGGTGAGGGAGAAGGTGAAGGAGGGAGGAGGTGAGGGAGGAGGTGAGGGAGGAGGTGAGGGAGGAGGTGAGGGAGAAGGTGAAGGAGGGAGGAGGTGAGGGAGAGGTGAGGGAGAAGGTGAAGGAGGGAGGAGGTGAGGGAGGAGGTGAGGGAGAAGGTGAAGGAGGGAGGAGGTGAGGGAGGAGGTGAGGGAGAAGGTGAAGGAGGG
>NW_014588723.1:0-1478 GCF_000485595.1 Priapulus caudatus | reverse complement strand
GGATGGCTCTCTCTGCTTTCTCTCTCTCTCTCGTTCTCTCTCTCTCTCATCGTCCGCTTTGCTTTCGCGCTCTATCGCTGCTCTGCTCATTGCTCTCCTCTTTCTTTCTCGCTATCGGCTCTCGCTCTCCTCCCCCCACTCTCTCGTCACTCTGCTCTCATCTCTCCTTTCTTGTCTCAGCTCTCTGCTCGACTCTCTCTCTCTCTCTCGTCTCCGGCCTATTCCTCGCACTCGAATCTATTCTCGCTCTCGTCTCTCATCCTCTCCCCCCCGTCTCTCACCTCTCTCTCTCTCGTCTCTCGTCCTCTCTCCCTCTCTTCTCTTTCTCATCGTCTCTCATTGCCTCTCTCTCAGGTCTCTCTCTTGTCATCGTCTCTCCTCTCGCTCTCCCCTTTCTTGTCGCGCCTCATCGGCTCCTCTCAATCTCTCTACCTCTTTGACTTTCTCGCTCTCGCTCTCTCTCTCACCCCTCCCCTCTCTCCTCCTTCTCTCCCTCTCGTCTCCCCGTCTCTCTCTCTCCTCTCTCTCGTACTCTCTCATGCTATTCTGTTCTCGCTCTGCATCTCTGTCTCTCTTCTCCTCCTCGTCTCTCTCTCTCTCATCCCCCCCGCCCCTATGTCTCGTACAGTCGCCTCTCTTCTCGGCTTATTCAGCGGTCTCTGAACGTTGCCAAAGTTACGATGCGTAGCAATTGGGTATTGTTCCTTATTGGGCGGAGCCGGTGGCGGCATGTGAGTGTGATGTGTGTTGTGTGTGTGGTGTGTGTGTGTGGTGTGTGCGCGTTGTGTGTGTGCGTGCGTGCCGGTAGCGTGGACAGTGCGCGTGCCGTGCGTGTGTGTGGTTGTGCGCGGCGCGCTGGCGTGTGTTGTCGTGTGCGTGCGTGCGTGCGTGCGTGGCGTGTGTGTGTGTTGTGTGTGCGCAGTGTGTGTGTGATGTGTGTGTGTGTGGTGCGTGTGTGTGGGTGTGATGTGGTGTATGTGTGTCGTGTGTGTGTGCGTGTGTGTGTTGTGTGTGTGTGTGTGCGTGTGAGTGTGTGGCGTGGTGTGTGTGTGTGATGTGTGTGTGTGTGTGTGTGTGTGTGCGTGCCGTGTGTGTGTGTGCGTGGCAGTAGTGTGTGGCATGGTTTGTATGTAGTGTGTGTGTAGTGTGTGTGATAGGTGTGTGTGTGTGGTGTGCGCGCGTGATGGTGTGCGTCGCGTAAGTGTGTGTGTATGTGTGTGTGAGAAATAACTAGATACATAAGTAGAAGTATCTCACGTAGCGATGTCACATTATTGCATTGATAAATTGACCACATAATGAACCCCAACTTATATCTGATTAACTTGCATCGAAGCTAATTGCGGGAGCGGCAGCTTATTATGTCCAAGCGCGTCAGTGTGTGTGTGTGTGTGTGTGTGTGTGCGTGCGTGCGTGCGTGCGTGCGTGTGTGTGCGTGTGTGTGTGCGTGTGTGTGTGTGTGTGCGTGCGTGTACATG
>NW_014588722.1:0-447 GCF_000485595.1 Priapulus caudatus | reverse complement strand
CTGCTGATGCTGCTGCTACTGCGTTCTGGTCCTTTTTGTGCAATTTAGCTCTGTGCTATTCGGTTTTGTTGAATTCTGTTCTGCTCCATTTCATTCTGTACCGCTCATTTCCGGTCTGTACGATTCTGTTTCGGCTTTTTCAGTTCTGTTAGGTTCGCTTGCGTGGTGAGCCTGGTTTTGAAATATAGACGAGGGCGGATTGTATTGATTTACACTAGTGATGTGGTTCTAGGAAGTGTTAAAACTATAAACACCAAGCTGCTGCTGTAGCAGAGCGGCAAGCCGTGAGGTTACATGGAACCATGTAATAGCTAAGCTGTACAACACTCACCATGTAATAGCTGTACAACACTCACCATAGTAATAGCTGTGCTACACTCACCATGTAATAGCTGTACAACACTCACCATGTAATAGCTGTACAACACTCACCATGTAATAGCTGTG
>NW_014588721.1:1548-2135 GCF_000485595.1 Priapulus caudatus | reverse complement strand
CACACACACACACACACACACGACACGCGCACGACACGCACACACACACACACACACACACACACACACACACACACACACACACCCACGATCTCCCGCGGTGACCACGCATGCAACCTACATGCTCGACTCACATTCCAGAGTATTTCAAGCAAACCAAAAATCAAATACTATAAAACGAATGCAAATAGCGTTCCACTATCGATGGGTCACAAACAACGCGGCAAAACATCGCATTCGAATTCAATGCCTGAAATACTTCGCTAACCAGTCACTCCTTTATCGAATCCCACACAGATCCATCCATCAAGAAGAACCCCGTATTTCTGAGTAGAACAAAACTACGATTACGAAAGTTAGGTTTGGGATTAGAACTTGCTCGGGTCATGGCCAGATTCCGATATACATTAACCGGACGTTCCTTCCAGTCGGTGTTTGCGTTTACACAGTTTGTTGGCTAATGTCTACCGCCCGACGTTTACGGCCACTAAACTACGCTTCCGGAATGCTTGTCCCGTGTGAGCTTCCCCCGCGCCCTCATCTATCACTCTCTCTCTCTCTCTCTCTCTCTCTCTCTCTCTCTCTCT
>NW_014588721.1:0-305 GCF_000485595.1 Priapulus caudatus | reverse complement strand
CGAGAGAGAGAGCGCGCGAGAGAGAGAGAGCGCGAGAGAGAGAGATACACACATGCATAGAGATACACACATGCATAGAGATGCATAGACGCATAGAGACACACATAGAGGGGTTCACGTGGTGGGCACGCACGGATACAAGCGTGTGGAGGCGTTGGAGAATGTAACCTTTCCTCCCACACACGCATACACACACACACACACACACACGCACGCACGCACGCACGCACGCACGCACGCACGCACGCACGCACGCACGCACGCACGCACGCACGCACGCACGCACGCACGCACGCACGCACGCA
>NW_014588720.1:1762-2135 GCF_000485595.1 Priapulus caudatus | reverse complement strand
AGATAGATAGATAGATAGATAGATAGATAGATAGATAGATAGATAGATAGATAGATAGATAGATAGATAGAATGGATGGATAGATGGATAGAAACATAGATAGTAACATTGATAGAATACGAGCTTCTCATATGCAGTGCAAAGAGGTGCCAGTCTAAGAGAAAATATGTTAATGTTAATGTTAATGACTGCCTTTGTCTCTCATAATGGGCCGCCCCGTGGTATGCGCGTTCATGATAACGCATTTGTGTGTGTAGCTCGATTACACACACACACACACACACACACACACACACACACACACACACACACACACACACACACACACACACACACACACACACACACACACACACACACACACTACACACAC
>NW_014588718.1:1835-2137 GCF_000485595.1 Priapulus caudatus | reverse complement strand
TATATATATCCCTCTTTCTTTCTTTCTTTCTTTCTTTTTCTCTCTCGTTCCCGTAACTGCCCCTTCCTGTTTGCCTATTCGTCTGCCTATGCCTCTCTCCCTCCCTGCCCGCCTGCCTTCCTGCCTCCCTCCCTTCCCGCCTTCCTGCCTCCCGTCTGCATCCATTCCTGCCTGCCTCCCTCTCTATCTCACGCGGTAACCAGACAATAGCCTGGGGTAAGCGAGCTCCTCAACCTCAGCTCCCCCTCAACCCCAGCTCCCCCTCAACCCCAGCTCCCCCTCAACCCCAGCTCCCCCTCAAC
>NW_014588718.1:0-485 GCF_000485595.1 Priapulus caudatus | reverse complement strand
GTGCGTATGCGTGTGCGTGCGTGCGGGTGTGTGTGCGTGCGTCTGTGTGTGCGTGTGTGTATGCGTGCGTGCGAGAGTGAGAGAGAACTAGCGGTTTCTGGCATCTATAGAGAAATTAAAGGCGAGGACACGAGGAGGGAGAATGGCGAGGTGGATGCATTTGTTTGAGAAAGCTGCTCATCCTCCTCTTCTTCCTCCTCCTCCTCCTGCTCCTCTACCTCCTCCTCCTGCTCCCCCTGCTCCTCCTCCTCCTTCCCCTCCCCTCCTCATCCTCCTCCTCCTCCTCATCCTCCTCTTTCTCTTCCTCCTCCTCCTCCTCCTCCTCTCCCTCCTCCTGCTGTCGCGTTCATTACGTATGCGCTGCGCGGGTGCCAAGCAGTTGACGCTGAAGCTTGATCATTCCGATTCTCTCTCTGCCGCGGCAGCAGCAGCATCCTCATCCTCATCATCAGCAGCAGCAGCAGCATCCTCATCATCATCATCAT
>NW_014588717.1:1829-2137 GCF_000485595.1 Priapulus caudatus | reverse complement strand
TGTGTGTGTGTGTGTGTGTGTGTGTGTGTGTGTGTATGTGTGTGTGTGTGTGCGTGTGTGTGTGTGTGTGCTCTAGCCTTGCCCCGTAGTGTCGGTAACCCAGCAAACAGGCTGCCAGCACGGAGTGATGTGTGACAATGTTTGGCGTAGAAGGTGCATCCCACTATTCTCATGCATTTAGTATCTTCTGAGAGAGGCGACAAGCAGTCAAGGGAGGGATAAGGAAAGCGAAAAGCGAGAGAGAGGGAGAGAGAGAGAGAGGAGGGAGGAAGAAAGAAGAGAGAGAGGAGGGCGAGAAGAAGAGAGAG
>NW_014588717.1:0-477 GCF_000485595.1 Priapulus caudatus | reverse complement strand
TATATATATATATATATATATATATATATATATATAATTATATATGCGCATGTACAGTGTCATATATATAATAAACCTGGGGAACAGTACAATCTGGCCTTTCCCTGGGTGTTGTGGTGCGTGTAGATGCATGGTATAGATGCTGGATAATACATTTTTACCATGCAGTCAATCTATTGTTTCTATTGAACTGTGATCCCGATAGGCTGCGACATTACTGACACATATTACTACCTATGATATATAGCGTCTCGTCTGCCTGCTGTGACGTCACGCTACTAATTCCTCCATTAATCACAGTTACAATACTGAGCTGTATATAATGACATGTATTGTAAATGTATATGTTATTATATGCAGCTCAGTGAGTTACAATGACGCTAGCTGTGACGTCACACTATTAATTCCTCCAAATCATCGCAGTTACAACACCGATAATGGGTATATAATTATATATATATATATATATATATATAT
>NW_014588716.1:1865-2138 GCF_000485595.1 Priapulus caudatus | reverse complement strand
ACACCCTACATCCTACATCCTACATCCTACATCCTACATCCATCCATCCTACATCCTACATCCTACATCCTACATCCTACATCCTACATCCTATACCCTACATCCTACATCCTACATCCTACATTCTACATCCTGCATTCTACATCCTACATCCTACATCCTACATCCATCCATCCTACATCCTACATCCTACATCCTACACCCTACATCCTACATCCTACATCCTACATCCTGCATCGTACATCCTACATCCTACATCCTGCATCCTACATC
>NW_014588716.1:0-607 GCF_000485595.1 Priapulus caudatus | reverse complement strand
CTACATCCTACATCCTACACCCTACATCCTACATCCTACACTCTACATCCTACATCCTACACCCTACATCCTACATCCTACATTCTACATCCTGCATCCTACACCCTACAACCTACATCCTACATACTACACCCTACATCCTACATCCTACATCCTACATCCATCCATCCTACATCCTACATCCTACACCCTACATCCTACATCCTACATCCTACATCCTACATCCATCCTACATCCTACACCCTACATCCTACATCCTACACCCTACATCCTACATCCTACATCCTACATCCTACATCCTACACCCTACATCCTACATCCTACATCCTACATCCTACATTCTACATCCTACATCCTGCATCCTACACCTACATCCTGCATCCTACACCTACATCCTACATCTTACATTCTACATCCTACACCCTACACCCTACATCCTACATCCTACATCCTACATTCTACATTCTACATCCTACATCCTACATCCTCCATCCTACACCCTACATCCTACATCCTACATCCTACACCCTACATCCTACACCCTACATCCTACATCCTACATCCTACATCCTACATCCTACATCCTACACCCTACATCCTACATCCT
>NW_014588715.1:0-2138 GCF_000485595.1 Priapulus caudatus | reverse complement strand
GTGCGTGCGTGCGTGTAATTTGCTATGCACGGTCAGTGCTGCAGGCGCCGCGTTATGGTAGGTGACGTGTCGCTCAAGGTTGTGATGTCTGGGTTTTGACCCAGACATCACAAACTTGGCCCACACCTCACAAACGTGATTGTGAGGTGTGGGTCAAGCTTGTGAAGGTTTGGTTAAGCTTGTGAGGTGTGGGTCAAGCTTGTGAGGTTTTAGTTAAGCTTGTGAGGTGTGGATCAAGCTAGTGGATGTGGTTTTCCACATTTTATAGAGAAATACTTTTCATCTCAAAAGGATTTCCTCTGCTAACGCGAGCGCATTTCAGCCACGTGTCGATCATGTGTCGATAACGTGTCTGTGACGTGTCAGTCACGTTTGGTTGTAAATGAAGTTAAAAGAGACAGAGCAAGGGGAAAAGAGAGGCGAGAGCGAAAGAGAGAGAGAGAGAGAAAGAGAGAGAGAGAGAGAGAGAGAGAGAGAGAGAGAGAGAGAGAGAGAGAGAGAGAGAGAGAGAGAGAGAGAGAGAGAGAGAGAGTGCGCGCGTGCGTGCGTGCGTCCGTCCGTGTGTGTGTATATGTGTACGTGGGAGAGGGGAGGGAGAGAGAGTGCAAGAGGAAGAGAAAGAGGAGTGAGATTGTGGGGATGAGGAAACGAGCAGAGTGGATAAGGTTCTGACAGTGTCTGCTATCAAATGAGTAACTTTATCAATTATCTAATTATTCATGTTTATTCTAAGACACATATTGATATCATTTATGATCGGTTTGGCATTTATATTCACCAAAGAGCCTATTAACTTAATGCAACCTTTTATTTATTCATTATTTTAGTGGTTTTTGGTTGTATCTCCTTCATTTCCAGCGCAGACTTGCTTATATGCATCACACGCATCTTTAATATCACTATCTCGTTTATTTTTTGGTGTTAACTATTAGCCAGACTTTGTACATGCTCATTATTTTATCGCGTGGATATGCGTGCGTGCGTGTTTGCGTGCGTGCGTGCGTGCGTGCATGCGTGCGTGTGTGCGCGCGCGTGCACGAAGCAATATATTTTGCTATAGTATACACGCGCGTGACAGTGTGATGACGGTGAAGGCAGCTTCCGTGATTGTCCTGTTGGCTGATCCTTACTGGCTGTGTGCGTGCGTGCGTGCGTGCGTGCGTGCGTGCCTTCTACAAACTACAGCCCTCCCGCTACTGATCGCCGCCGCAGGGGGGCGCTACCGTAGCCCTGCACGCCGTCGTCTCGTCGCAGGCCTACGCGCTCTTCTACGAACTACAGCTCTCCCGCTACTGATCCGCCGCGAAGGGGGGGGGGCGCCACCGTAGCCCTGCACGCCGTCGTTTTCACGTAGATAATAATAGTGACGGGTAGATGAAGGTTGGGGAGAGTAGGAAGCGGTATAGACAACCCGGAACATTCATCCTGAGGTTTATGTTAGCTGACTTACGCGGAATAAAGCGTAACTCTGCGGTTCCACTGGTCGCCAGACTACCGGTGATTTAACGCAACTGCACAACACCAGATGTCTGGCGCCCCCTAGTGGCACAAGTGTTTGGACTCTTGTTTCACTGCAGTCGCCGCGGAACTATGTATATGCATATGTAGATATATATATACACACGTACGCGTACATATATGTATGTACATACATATTTAATGACTAGAAATATGGGCGGTAAAAAGCTAATAATCATACGCGACGGAAGGAGACATTCCGCTCCCATACACGTATATAACTATATGCATGTATGTACTTAATATGAAGACGTGTATATATAAATTGTTTGGTAGTATAACTACCGATATTTACTGTATTCCTTTACGCCACATGAGGCATGTTATAGCGCGTTATAGATTGAACAGTGGTGATATTAGAACATCGTGGCAGTTTCGCAACTTCAACCCGCAAGTTCGTGCAGTGCTACACAAGGTAGGATCCTGTGTGCTTGTGCATATATTGAGTGAGAGAAACAGATAGAGAGGGCAATCTGTTTCGGTTAAAAGCATATATCTATAACCATATTATGTATATGCGTGCCATTTCTTTTCAAAACGATTATATAAAAATGATTTTTATATTACAAAAAGCTTACTTGGAGAATGAGTGCTGTAGGATGGTAGCATGACAAAAATGG
>NW_014588714.1:1896-2139 GCF_000485595.1 Priapulus caudatus | reverse complement strand
TGTGTGTGTGTGTGTGTGCGTGCGTGCGTGCGTGCGTGTGTGCGTGCGTGTGTGTGTTACACTGCCACTATTATATTATTTACTAGCCGCAGACTGGCTGCAGGGCAAAATATCGCACGGAATGTAGCAGTATGGAGCCATCACCGAGATACGGGGAATCTCTCTCTTTCTCTCTCTCTCTCTCATTCTCTCTCTCTCTCTCTCTCTCTCGCTCTCTCTCTCTCTCTCTCTCTCTCTCTCTCT
>NW_014588714.1:0-837 GCF_000485595.1 Priapulus caudatus | reverse complement strand
AGAGAGAGGGAGAGAGAGAGAGAGAGAGAGAGAGAGAGAGAGAGAGAGAGAGAGAGAGAGAGAAGGAGAGAGAGGTGTGGGGGTTGCGCAAAAAACCGCAGACGTTTTTGCGTCCGCATCCTCCTTCCTTACGACACAGCACGGCATTCCATCGACATGAGTCATCGTCGTTAGCAGCGGCGGTAACGTCATCATCATCATCGTCATCACCACCGTCAGCGTCATCGTCATCATTATTGTCGTCAACGACGGCGATGGCAGCGGCAACGCCACCAACATCGCCATCTCCACTGTCAGCATCATCACCACCAACGTCATTATCATCGTCAGCGGCGGTGACGGTAACATCATCAACACCAACGTCATCATCATCATCGTCGCAGTTTTGTGGAACAGAACAGAACGAGAACAGAAGGTGAGGGAAGAAGCGGCTTGCATATGTAAATGATTTATCATTCTTTTCGCGTCGCAAATCCACCAGCTGGCGGTTTCAATGACTCTCGCCCGGCGTGAAAAACCGCGCAATATTTTTAACGTCGCCACGCGACGGCGGTCGATGCACCAGCGCCATCTAGCGATCCATGTCGACACCAGCATCAGTCACGCACAGCTCTCTGAGTATTGTTTGTCATATTTTTTTGTTATTGTTTTGTTATTGTTTTGTCAAATTTTTGTATACCCCCTCCCCGTCCCTCCTCCGTAACGTATACTCATCACTTCTTACACACTCGCACGCGCACGCGCACACGCACGCGCACACGCACGCGCGCACGCACGCGCGCACGCAAACACATACGCACGCACGCACGCACGCACGCACGCGCACGCGCACCCGCG
>NW_014588713.1:1826-2140 GCF_000485595.1 Priapulus caudatus | reverse complement strand
TGCAACGATGACAACGTAACAATGCCACGCCTGCAACGATGACAGCGTAACAATGCCACGCCTGCAACGATGACAACGTAACAATGCCACGCCCGCAACGACGACAACGTAACAATGCCACGCCCGCAACGATGACAACGTAACAATGCCACGCCCGCAACGATGACAACGTAACAATGCCACGCCTGCAACGACAACAACGTAACAATGCCACGCCCACAACGATGACAACATAACAATGCCACGCCCACAACGACGACAACGTAACAATGCCACGCCCGCAACGACGACAACGTAACAACGCCACGCCGGCA
>NW_014588713.1:0-265 GCF_000485595.1 Priapulus caudatus | reverse complement strand
CACAGCAACGACGACAACGTAACAATGCCACGCCCACAACAACAACAACGTAACAATGCCACGCCCACAACGACAACAACGTAACAATGCCACGCCCACAACGACGACAACGTAACAACGCCACGCCCGCAACGACGACAACGTAACAACGCCACGCCCGCAACGACGACAACGTAACAATGCCACGCCCGCAACGACGACAACGTAACAATGCCACGCCCGCAACGACAACAACGTAACAATGCCACGCCCGCAACGACGACAA
>NW_014588712.1:0-2140 GCF_000485595.1 Priapulus caudatus | reverse complement strand
CTCTCTCTCTCTCTCTCTCTCTCTCTCTCTCACTCTCTCTCTCTCTCTCGCTCTCTCATTATATATATATATATATAACATATATTGTTAGACAAATATGTCAGCCTTCACTCACAACACATCTCATACACATCGCCGCACGCCTACTTCATTACGTCACTTCCGGTCGTGCAAGGAACGCGTCAGACGACTTCCGCTCTGCCGCGGGTCCTCCATGCAGCGCCACATTGTCTGTTTTTACGCCTACCCCCTGCATGCGACCGCCTGCCGCTGCTAATACTCCGCCGAGAGAAAATCTATTTACATAAGACGATTAGGCACGCGCTCGCGACCTCACCGCTGATCGGAATTAACATCATTAAGATGGCATGCAACTCACACACACGCACGCACGCACGCACGCACGCACGCACGCACGCACACCGGCAGACCCACGCACACAGCACACAGTCACCCCACCGCAGCACACAACACCGTGCACTGTCACGCCAGCACGGCGGACGCTACACGCACAGGCCACCGTACGCGCTACGCGCAGACGCACTGACGCAACGCACAACAGCCTACCGCACACGCACACGCAGCACATGGCCACACACAGGTGGGCACCGGCACACAACACACACACACACGCCCACACACATATAATATATCATTACAGTAGCACACATAGTTATATATCTCGATTCTACAGGCCGACGCGCAGATCGCGGCATCCCAACACGTGGCAGACACGTCACTTCCGGAGCGGTGGCTGCTTGAGCGAGAATTAAACGAGCAGGAAAGCACGAAGCATTATCGACGGCATTACAATAATCGCGGCCGAGCCATGCATTCGAGTTACTCTTCGCACATCTGAACCCGATCGCGAAATGGCCACCACCGTCTCACCACCGCCGCAAAAACTTCTACGCTAATAGCGACAAAAAATTATATAAAATCGGAACGTTGAGGCATTTTCGCGCAGGACACGCGATACGTTACGCAATGTTAAGTGGAAATCGCGTCTATCAAAACATACACTGGAATATTATAGCTCGTGCGTCTGCGCATCTCATTGCGCAAAACGCGGGCACGGCATTTTAGAAGCGCTGCCGTAGTGCCTGGCACGCGTTCGTCTCATGCTTCCACGGGCGGAGCATGGGGGGGGGGGCTGGATAGCTTCCAGAAAGGAAGCTCTACGGGATATCGTAGCGGTAGTTGCATGCTTGCCTGCACGTACGGTCCGCCACTTAGTGTCGAATAACGGTCGAACGTGAATGGGGATACGACGAGAATTCCACCGCAGGTTTTCTCTGCACTGCAGTATACCATGCTAACACACACACACGGCGCATCGCTATTTCTGTAACTGTACGTGGCTAGAAATTGCGAGAGAGAAGAGGGAGGAGAGAAGAGAGAGAGAGAGAGCGAGAGAGAGATGAGAGAGAGAGAGAGCGAGAGAAAGGGGAGAAGAGAGAGAGAGAGAGAGCGAGAGGAAGAGAGAGAGAGAGAGAGAGAGAGAAGAGACGAGAGAGACGAGAGAGAGAGAGAGATGAGATGAGAGAGAGAGCAGAGAGAAGTAGAGAAATAGAGAGGAGTGGGCGGTGGGAGAAGGAGGGAGAGAGAGAGAGAAGCGAGAGGAGAGAGGAGCGAGAGAGAGGAGAAACGAGAGAGATGAGAGAGAGAGAGATGCGGCGCCGCAGCAGGAGAGAGAGAGAGAGAGAGCGCAGAGAGAGAAGAGAGAGACAGAGAGAGAGGAGAAAGAGAGATGACGAGAGAGAGAAAGAGAGAGAGAGAAAGGAAAGATAGAGAGAGAGAGGGGAGATGGGTAGAGTAGAGAGAGAGAAAGGAGAGCAGAGAGAGAGGGAGAGAGGAGAGAGAGAGTGAGAGATACGAGAGAGAGAGAGGAGCAGAGAAAGAGAGAGACGAGAGATGTGAGGACGTAGAGCGAGAAGAGACAGAGGAGAGACCAGAGAAGGAGAACAGGAGAGAGAGAGAGAGAGAGAGAGCAGAGAGCGAGAGAGAGAGAGAGAGAGAGAGAGAGAGTAGGAGAGAGCGAGAGAGAGAGAGAGAGAGAGAGGAGAGAGAGCGCGGAGAGAGGAGAGAGAGAGAGAGAGAGAGAGAGAGAGAGAGGAGAGAGAGAGAGAGCGCGGCGCGC
>NW_014588711.1:0-2141 GCF_000485595.1 Priapulus caudatus | reverse complement strand
ATGGGGTTAAGGAGGTGTGAGTATACCTAATTTATTGTGTGAGGGTAGTAAGTGTTTTCGTTGAGTAACGAAAATAATTGGGAAGGAATATATGAAGATGGTTCAAAATAAGCGGTGATGGCGATCGCATGCACCGCTTGTATATCTTCAGTGAGGCTCGATCTATTTTATGTTGCCGTTTAGTACATCGCGATAGGTTTGCTCGCGAAACATGGAGTCAGAGATTTTGACGGCGGGCATGTGGAGACAGTTATCTAGAACCCCAGGGCCGTGGGTAAATAGTATCTCAGGTTTCACATTGACGTGCGGCATACCACCTTGCGCTGCACACATACTTTCCCATTCTACCATCACTAAATACTCTGCTGGAATAGTGTAGCCTTCCCAGACTTCGGCGGTACGCTTGAGTTTACTACCTGAGCTGTCTTTCATATCTTCCATCATTGAGGCAACCGTAGCGTGCCCGCTACCCAAACTAGACAGTCCAATGCGTTTCAATATTTGATAACCGACCATACCATTGGTTGCTTTGAGCATGTCCATGGTTTTGATTTCATTTTCTTCAAATTCCGCTTCTTTGCTGGGACGCACCTTATGTGTTGCCATCACGGTGACGGTCTTGCCAGAATCAACAAAATAATTGGCCGATTCACCGATAGCTTGCTTTTGCATCCATTGATTCATGGAAATCAGTGTGGGCAAATTACTGGCAACCACGCGATACACGGGTTCTTCGGGGCCTTCGAGCAATACATCACCACAACGCGCGCAGGTATTGACGACGACATCTTCAAAGGTTTCATGAAAACTTTCGTGGGCTTCCCAAGAATCCCAATAGGTGATTTGATCAATCCAGATGTGCGATAAACGATCGCCCATATCTGTTGACGCATCCCAGCGCATCCCCATTGGGCAGGTGCCAAGCTGCTTCATTAAATCGAAACCCCTGAAGCCAGGAGTGAGCGAGGTCGCAAGGCACATTTTGGAGCTGGCTTGTTTCATCATGTTCATTAGGTTTGGATCGTTTTTAACCAAAACACGGTTAACGGCCACATAAAGCGGTGATTTAGGCTCTTGATCAAATAGCTTCTTAATATCCATTGTTATCCTCAAATAAAGGGAGTTTTATTTATTGTAGACTAAGCGTGGTTCTTATTTTATGTTTCCCCGACCGAAGCACAATAAGCGATACTTTCTCCTGGGGTTTTTTATCCATGAGGCGTATTTTTATATCTTGGCTAAACCTGATCTTTTGTTGATCTAAAGAAACAAGGAGGTCGCCTTTTTTAAGCCCTGCTTGAGCACTGGCACTGCCCTTTTGGACTTTGCTTATTACGACGCCTTTCTCCGTATCTTCCATAAAAATACCCATTTTTCCTGCTTTGGGTAACTCTACGTTTTCTGAAAATAGCTAAAAAAATCCCCTTGTGATGCTGTAGGGGGGGTGTCAACGCTATTGAGTATTACCGCAGTTTTGGACTTGATTCTGCGTTCAAGGCGCGATGGTATGCCGTGACGATTAATTAAATGACCCGAGCCAACGAGCACCACAATACGATGTGATGGGCGAGCATTGAGGTAGTTGGCAGCGCGTGATGCCATGGTTTCATCCCAGGCTATTTGGGCTTCTAAAAAATGTTCGAATTTATTGCTGCGGGTGTTGCCATGACGGCTGTATATTTTTTCTAACGTTGCGCGGTAGTTACGGTTTGATGTGTCAATATGTTGAGGAAGTTGTGCGCGCTCTGCTTTATTCAGCCCTTTTATACCGACTTTGCTAATCCGTTTTGTGATTTCACGCGGCGTATTCAATGCGATCAGAGGAATTTTATATTGTCGGGCGTACTCAAATATGGCGCGATACAATCTAAAGTCATACACGGCCAAGGCGGATGTACGGTACGGCAGACCACAATACGATGTGATGGGCGAGCATTGAGGTAGTTGGCAGCGCGTGATGCCATGGTTTCATCCCAGGCTATTTGGGCTTCTAAAAAATGTTCGAATTTATTGCTGCGGGTGTTGCCATGACGGCTGTATATTTTTTCTAACGTTGCGCGGTAGTTACGGTTTGATGTGTCAATATGTTGAGGAAGTTGTGCGCGCTCTGCTTTATTTAGCCCTTTTATACCGACTTTGCT
>NW_014588710.1:1511-2141 GCF_000485595.1 Priapulus caudatus | reverse complement strand
CTCTCTCTCTCTCTCTCTCTCTCTCTCTCTCTCTCTCTCTCTCTCTCTCTCTCTCTCTCTCTCTCTCTCTCTCTCTCTCTCTCTCTCTCTCTCTCTCTCTCTCTCTCTTTCTCTCGTTTACATGCAGGTAATTTATGATACGACTGAAGTATATAGTAAATTGTGATTAGACACAGGATTTAATTATTGCCGAGTCTCGCCTGGCCCCGTGGCTCATGATTAAAACAGCCTTCGGTCGCTGACACGTCGCCTGACTCCCTAGCGAGCAGCCGTCCGTGTTGACGTTATAGAAGGAAGCAGCTGAACACGCGGTAATATGTGAGCGCCACACCTTGGCGTGCTGATTGCTGGGTTGCCGCTAGCAGCCGTAGCCACGGACACGCGTTACCGAAGGCGTCTCTACCACGTCTACTCTAACCCCGTCTCCCTTCTTTGTGGGTATCGGTCTTTGTCTATCTTTCTCCCTCTCTCGCGCGCGCTCTCTCTCTCTTTCGCTCTTTCTCTCTCTCTCTCTCTCTCTCGCTCTCTCTCTTTCTCTCTCTCGCATTCTCTCCCTCTCTCTCTCTCTCTCTTTCTCTCTCTCTCTCTCTCTCTCTCTCTCTCTCTCTCTCTCTCTCTCTCTCTCTCTCT
>NW_014588710.1:0-571 GCF_000485595.1 Priapulus caudatus | reverse complement strand
ATCCATGCATCTATGCCCCTATCGTTTACACGCTCGCACGTTGTCGACCCGCTCGCTCCCTGCTGTTCATACTGCTCCTTAGTTCTTTGATCTGCTAATGGTTGTCGCGGCGGTCGGTGTCGGTGAGGATAGGCTATCACATGACAGCGGTAAGTGCGGCTCGTCGCCCACCACCACCACCACCGCCTCCGCCGCCGTCGTCGTCGTCGTCGTCGTCACCGCGGCGACCACTAATTATCAGCACTATAATGGCGACGATGCGGCGTCTGCCTGCCCGCCGCGACCTCCCACAGCTACGGTGACAATATCCACCCCGTGTGTCACGCTGCTCGCAAACTGCCCCCCCCCCCGATAAATGTCACCGTCGTGTAGGTCGGTGTCGCGGTGTGGCACTATCACATGTCGCAGTAACAGCTGCTGCGGTGAAAACTGTCGCAGTAACATGTGTCACCTTATTGTCTGTCACAGTAACAGCTGTTGGAGTTATGCATGTCACAGTAACACCTGTCACTGTAACACATGTCATTGTAACACATGCCATTGTAACACATGTCACTGTAACACATGTCAT
>NW_014588709.1:1870-2142 GCF_000485595.1 Priapulus caudatus | reverse complement strand
CTACTGCTGCTGCTGCTGCTGCTGCTGCTGCTGCTGCTGCTGCTGCTGCATTGCTATTGCTGCTGCTTCTGCTGTTGGAGCTGCTTCTGCTGCTGCTGACAGACAAACAACGATGCGGACGTGGATGGATGGATGCTGCAGGGATGGGATGCTGGGAGAGGAAGCCTCATGTGATGATGCTGGTGTAGGGTGGGGGAAGCAGAGCGAGAGAGAGACAGAGAGACAGAGAGAGAGAGAGAGCGGGAGAGAGAGAGAGAGAGAGAGAGAGAGGG
>NW_014588708.1:1868-2142 GCF_000485595.1 Priapulus caudatus | reverse complement strand
CACACACACACACACACACACACACACACACACACACACACACACACACACACACACACACACACACACACACACACACACACACACACACACACACACACACACACACACACACACACACACACACACACATCACACATGCACACATGCACACGCATACACAAACACCACACACCACACGCACACACACACACACACACACACACACACACACACACACACACACACACACACACACAACACACACACACACACACACACACACACACACACA
>NW_014588708.1:0-287 GCF_000485595.1 Priapulus caudatus | reverse complement strand
CCACGACGACGACCACCACCACGACCACCACGACGACCACGACGACCACGACGACCACGACGACCATCACGACCACCACGACGACACCCACCACAACGACGACGACCACCATCACGACCACCAACCACCACAACGACCACGACGACGACGACCACCACTACGATGACGACGAACAACACCACGACCACCACGACGACCATCACGACGACGACCACCACCACCACCACGACTACGACGACGACGACCACCACAACGACCACCACGACGACCACGACGACCACCACGAC
>NW_014588707.1:0-2142 GCF_000485595.1 Priapulus caudatus | reverse complement strand
TGTTCTGATAGGCCAAACATCAGCCACGGCGCGATGGCCGATCACACATATATCGAACCGCGTCGTCCGCGCCTGAGCGCCGCACCGTACTGTGGAGGGTGGGGTTTAGAGATGGCCCCGTCCCGCACCTGGGATTGGAGTAAGCGAACAACGCGAGGTTCGCAATTCATTTTCGCTGCGACGAAAAGCCCGCCTGGCGAGAGATATCATATATGGAGGCGCGGGCGGTTAGCTGGGAAAGGCAGAAGAGGTTTATAGAGAGGCAGGCTGGAGAGAGGCACGGCGAGTGAGCGATATCCGAGAAGCGCGAAGTAGCGAGGTAAAGAGCAGGATGAGAGGTGTATATAGAGGGGCAGACTGGTGACGGAGAACGAGCGAGCCGAGTTGAGAGGGATATCGTTAGAAGGAGAATTAGGGGATTAGACGCGTGGCAGATAGAGCATTCTGTCCATCCTCGTTCAATGGGACATAAGGGCCGCTACTGCGTCTATCAAAGCAGCTATTTAAATACCAGGGGCCCGTTGTCAGAAAACATAAATTAGTCTTAACATAGGTGCCTAACATGTAACAAGTGGGTGTCTCTGAGACCCCGTCGGACAGCACTTGTGTCAGTAGTTTGTATGTGGAAAGTCTCTGTATATTTTCATTTCTCGTCGTAACTTGGCAGCGTTTTCTAGTCAACGGGCGGTCTGAAGAGAAAAAACTTAATGTTATTATTTAAAACCTAATGTTAAGGACTAATGCTTAAGCCGAAGTTTTGTTTCTGGACAAACGGCCCCTGTGTCGTATATATACCTTATGTATAACGGATACCTAGGTGGGTTTATTAGCTCATTGCGTCTATGCCAGGTTAGCTGAGCTGATATGTGACGCCGTGGCCGAGGTGCCGTACTGACGCTAGAATCGCATTAGCGTCGGGTTCAATTAATAAAGTTCAGACTTGGAATTCTAGCCAGGATCCCATGACGGTGGCCCTAGCCTCGCGCCTGGTGATATGGCTAATTAGAATGCATATATGTGAATCCTATGGTCGTAGTCCTAGTTTAGAGTCTATGCATGTATTAGCAGGGACCAGGGGCTAATAAATAAATACAAGGACAAGGTCAGGCCTGCCGTGTATGTTAATGGTCATACTACCACATCCTTCTCTCTCTCTCTCTCTCTCTCTCTCTCTCTCTCTCTCTCTCTCTCGCTCCTCTCCTCTCTCTCTCGTCTCGTCCCTCTCTCTCCTCTCTCTCTCGGCTGCCTCTGCCTCGTCGTCGGCCTACCCTACCTCTTCTCATCTCGCCTTCACCCCTCCTCTCTCTCTCTCTCTCTCTCTCGTCTCCTTTCTCCCGCCTCTCCTCCCTCTCACTCTCACTCTCACTCTCACTCGTCACTCTCACTCTCACTCTCTCACTCTTCAGTCCTCTCACTCTCACTCTCACTGCTCACGTCTCACTCTCACTTCTCACTCTCACTCTCACTCTCACATCTCACTCTCTACGTCTCACTCTCACTCTCACTCTCACTCTCACTCTCACTCTCACTCATCACTCTCACTCTCACTGTGCTCACTCTCACTCTCACTCGTCACTCTCACTCTCACTCTCACTCTCCAACTTCTTCACTCGTCACTCTCGCTCTCACGTCTCACTCTCACTCTCACTCTCACTCCCACTCTCACTCTCACTCTCACTCTCACTCTCACTCTCACTCTCACTCTCACTCTCACTCTCACTCTCACTCTCGCTCTCACTCTCACTCTCACTCCACTCTCGCTCTCACTCTCACTCTCACTCTCACTCTCACTCTCACTCTCGCTCTCGCTCCCACTCTCACTCTCACTCTCACTCTCACTCTCACTCTCGCTCTCGCTCTCGCTCTCGCTCTCACTCTCACTCTCACTCTCACTCTCACTCTCACTCCCACTCTCACTCTCACTCTCACTCCACTCTCACTCTCACTCTCGCTCTCGCTCTCGCTCTCGCTCTCACTCTCACTCTCACTCTCACTCTCACTCTCACTCTCACTCTCACTCTCACTCTCACTCTCACTCTCACTCTCGCTCTCACTCTCACTCTCACTCTCACTCCCACTCTCACTCTCACTCTCACTCTCGCTCTCGCTCTCACTCTCACTCTCACTCCCACTCTCGCTCTC
>NW_014588706.1:0-2142 GCF_000485595.1 Priapulus caudatus | reverse complement strand
AAACTTGCTCGCTATGGGATCTTGAAGATGTTGGTGATAACTGGCTGAATGCCGACCCGGATAAAATCCCGCCGATTATTGGCATTCCGACCACCGCAGGCACTGGTTCTGAAGTTGGCCGCGCCTCCGTGATCGTTAACGAAGATGAACACAAAAAAACCATTATCTTTCATCCCAAAATGTTGCCCGCCGTGGTCATTCTCGATCCCGAACTCACGGTCGGCCTACCCGCCGGATTAACTGCCGCCACAGGTATGGATGCGCTTTCACATAACCTCGAAGCTTTTTGCTCGCCGATTTATCATCCGATGGCAGAAGGTATTGCGGTCGAAGGCATTCGCCTGATTAAGGAATGTTTACCAACTGCTGTGGCCGATGGTGTGAAATTCCTAAACGGAACATCTTACCAGGGAGGAGCCGAATTGGTTCTAGATGGTTATCAGCATAAGGCAAGACCCTCATCCAGCCTTGATCCAACGGCTTCATTTCGGATCCGCTGGCTCTGCGCTAGACTAAAAGCCACTCTCGAAATAGAACCGTAAGCGGGCACTGATACAATCGAGCCCCAAGTTACAGAGTCACCACGCCATCGATGGGAGAATGATGGGTTCGCCGCCAATGTCAAATTTTATCGCCGTGTGTGGGGAAATGCGAGACACGACCATATCGCACTTGATCTTTGTGCCTGAGCAATCATGGCAACGTCGTCCAGACCGACCCTCAACCACCATCCAGTGTGCCTAAGTAACGCGGCATTCAGTGCACCCGTAGCTAATCTTGGAACACGTAATAAATCCTTCGCCTCATTCTATGTATACCGCTTCCGGAGTGGGCGCTGCAGCATACGCACTTCATATATCGCGAATCAATGAATCGTCTTCCTGCGCAGCCCGATTAAATCCAACCGGCTTATGTTCGGGCCATTTTACTAGCCGAGGTGAATCGACTGCCAGCGACCTGTTCGGCAGATTCCAACTGCAAACACTTGCAAGACAGGTTTCGGCAACACTTGTCGAGAATAGTCGGAATGTAAAACCGGCAATCCAGGTGAAATGTTCATGAAATAGCGACAATGTATCTTATAAGTTATATTCTTTAGGGTCGAAATACCCGTACTCTGGCATTGCTGATGGCATATTTGTCAGGCGTAGGGTGACTAAAAGGAGAAGCAAACTGAGACTCATCCACATCCGCAGTCTCCACAACGGCCTACACCACATTCCTTCTAACCAGATTTCTTTTTGCTCTTCGGCTTATCCACCAGTGCTGCCAACCACGGGCCGCGCAACCTGCCAAGTGTAGATGACCGGCCGAAGAGCATCTCACGCGTCGCGGCGAAAACAATTCGCAGCTTTGTAGTCAAGCCAGCGGATCGTTCGGCGGGCAAAATAAAGCGTCACTGGGGCTCTCGGCCAGATTCAGTCCAAGGCGCGAAAAACAAGTCTGCAAATGTAATTGCTCATTCCGACAAGCCTTCGCCCATCGACAAACCACTGCTAATCCTATACGTCTCGGGTTGGTACTCAGGTGTAAACAACATCGCCATTGGTCCATAATAGAACCGCCTTGCTTTTCACTTACCAAACACCCCATCTATAACCGCAGTTCCTAACAATGTCGCGGAGGACGCGCTACTTATGCGCCTCACGCATTCGCTACCCTAAATTGGCAATCCTGGAGTCCCGCGCCTGAATGATTCAACAGCGGCCACTCGTTCGCCAACTCTCTTGAAATAGCGAGCTAGTCTTCAGACACTCTATTAGCTGACCTAGCTGGGTGATGAATACTTAAATTCCTCTCTCCCGCCGCCATCGACAATACCCAGTTGAGGAAACAGCATTACGAAGTCGGTTCACAATCGAGATAGCCCGGCCCAGCCTGGACATCCCGACTGCTTTAATCGGCCAGATCAGTAACTTCGCCAACTTGAGCACCGTAGCGGCCCATTGCCAAACTCGCTTTGAGCATTCCGATGACTGGGCATCAGCTAACAAACCCGCACCGAGTGATGCGCGGCCAGCGCATGATGACGGCACCAAGACCCCGCTGGGACGGCCTACAAAAATGAAACTAGCGATGCGCACCATCAAAGACCACGCCCACGACCATTCTTCCGCGTGCGAGCTTCCGATCATCGGCCGA
>NW_014588705.1:1740-2142 GCF_000485595.1 Priapulus caudatus | reverse complement strand
AGGAGGAGGAGGAGGAGGAGGAGGAGGAGGAGGTGACAGAGGAGGAGGAGGAGGGGAGGAGAAGGAGCAGGAGTAGGAAAAGGAGGAGGAGGAGGAGGAAGAGGAGGAGGAATAAGAGGAGGAGGAGGAAGAAGCGGAGAAGAAGGAGGAGGAGGAAGAGGGGAAGGAGGAAGAGGAAAAGGAATATGAGGAGGAGGAGGAAGAGGATGAAGCGGAGAAAAAGGAGGAGGAGGAGGGGGGAGGTAGGGGAGAAAGAGGAGAAGAAGGAGAAGGAGGAAGAGGAATAGAAAGAAGAAGAGGAGGAGGAGGAGGAGGAGAAGGAGGAGGAGGAGGAGGAGGAGGAGGAGGGGGGAGGTAGGGGAGAAAGAGGAGAAGAAGGAGAAGGAGGAAGAGGAATAGAAA
>NW_014588705.1:0-292 GCF_000485595.1 Priapulus caudatus | reverse complement strand
TCGTCGTCGTCGTCGTCGTCTCTCTCTCTCTCTCTCTCTCTCTCTCTCTCTCTCTCTCTCTGTCTCTCTCTCTCTCTCTCTCTCTCTCTCTCTCTCTCTCTCTTGCTCGCACTCCCTTCTTTCTTTCTCTCTGTCTCTCTCTCTCCTTCTATTGCCCGCTCTTTCTCTCTCTCTCTCTCTCTATCTTCCTCTCTTACTCTCCTTTCTCTGCCTCTCTCTTTCACAAACACACACACACACACACACACACACATACAAACACACACAAACACACACAAACACACACAAACAC
>NW_014588704.1:1767-2143 GCF_000485595.1 Priapulus caudatus | reverse complement strand
GCTCTCTCTCGCTCTCTCTCGCTCTCTCTCGCTCTCTCTCTAGCTCACTCTCTCTCGCTCTCTCTCGCTCTCTTTCTCCTGGCACAGTAAGCAGTAGTAATCTTGTTGGTTCCAACTAGCCTGAATCCACTTTCAGCGCAGCAGCAGCAGCAGCTTTGCGAAGTTGCTGACGATAACACGCACGCACGCACGCACGCACGCACGCACGCACGCACGCACACACACACACACGCACGCACGGGCACACACACACTAATAGTATATAGTCGCAGGCTTCATTCATGTAGTTGTGTCCATCGCCGCTGGGTGGCTGGTCGGGTGGCCGGCAGGCAGGCAGGCAGGCAGGCAGGCAGGCAGGCAGGCAGGCAGGCAGGCA
>NW_014588704.1:0-450 GCF_000485595.1 Priapulus caudatus | reverse complement strand
AGAGAGAGAGAGAGAATGAGAGAGAGAGAGAGAGAGAGAGGAGCGAGAACGCAGAAAGAAAGAAAGAGAGATAGAATGAGAGAGCTTGCCCCCCCCATACGCGATCTACGTATAACCCCACAACAAACCACACTATCTCATTATTAACGTGTCTGTATGTGTGTATATGAAGAAAGTGACGTGTCGCTGCCATCTACGACCTTCACCGTGACCCCGGTGACGTCACGCGACGTCGCGAGACAGGCGACAGTACGGTGACGACGAACGACTGTCGCTGCGACGCGCTTCCTGGATTTTTTTCTCTGTTCGGCACGTTTTTTTGACGTAATTGCGGTGATTTTGTCGTCGATTGTCGGGATTTTTGCCGACGACGTGCGCGACTGGCGGTCATATGCAGATTAAGCGTAAGGGGATGGAGGAGGGGTGAGGGTTGGAGGAGGGGTGAGGGTT
>NW_014588703.1:1780-2143 GCF_000485595.1 Priapulus caudatus | reverse complement strand
ACACACACACCACACACACACACACACACACACACACACCCCCACACCCACACGAACGCACACACGCACACACACACACACACACACACGCACACACACACACACACAGTAGACTGATCGATAGATGAACGTTATCGATCACTAGTCGCTGTTTTTCGCGTGGCTGTGTGCGGCTGGCTCGACACCATCTCTAACATCGGGAAAGCCAATACCCCGAGTCACCGAGGGGAAGACGAACAACTAGTATTTCGCCAGACCCGACAGATAATACATGTATATATAATATATATATATATATATATATATATATATATATATATATATATATATATATATATATATATATATATATATATATATATA
>NW_014588703.1:0-532 GCF_000485595.1 Priapulus caudatus | reverse complement strand
GAGAGAGAGAGAGAGAGAGAGAGAGAGAGAGAGAGAGAGAGACAGCGTAAGAGAGGGAGAGAGAGGGACGAGAGGGAGACAGAGAAAGCGAGGGCTGGAAGGAGGGACGGGAGGGAGAAAGAAAGGGAGGGAGGGAGGAGAGAAGGGAGGGAAGGAGGAGGGGAAAAGAAAGGAGCGATAGACAGAGTGACCCGGAGGGAGAGAGGTAAGGAGTGAAGGAATGGGAGAGGAAAGAGGAGAAAAGGAGAAAGGAAGAGAGAGGGAGAGAGACAAAAGGCATAGAGACATAGTAACGAAGGCAGAAGGGAGGGAAGTAACGACGGAGGAGAGGCAGTGTGTGACACAGACAGCTAGCCTATATCCTCGTTACGAAGAGAGACGATATCCTAGTTACGGAACAGAGGCAGCTTTGAGAAAACTGTTGCACTACAGCTTCGATTACCGTCGTGAAATTTGTCTGGAATTCTGGATTAGTGAACTGTCGCGTAACTTAATAGAGGCGAGTTCGGAGTTTTGTAGTAGACATAACAGC
>NW_014588702.1:1839-2143 GCF_000485595.1 Priapulus caudatus | reverse complement strand
TAGAGTGTGAGAGAGAGAGAGAGAGAAAGAGAGGGGAAGGGAATGGGAGGGCAGAGGGAGGGAGGAGTAGAGGAATGGAGAGAGATAGAGATAGAATGAGAGAAAGGGGAGGAGAGACGGAGAGGAAGGGAGAGAGACCGAGACAGCGACAAAATCATGGAGCGATAAAGCGAAAGCCGGTAATAAGCCGCGGCAATAAAACGTGACGTGAAGAGAAAGTGCGCGAGCGTGCGTGACAAATGTGACACAGGTGTGACACACACACACACACACACACACACACACACACACACACACACACACA
>NW_014588702.1:0-460 GCF_000485595.1 Priapulus caudatus | reverse complement strand
CTCTCTCTCTCGCGCGCGCGCTCGCACGCTCTCTCTGTTTCGCTTTTTTCTCTCTCTCTCGCTTTCTATATTCGCGCGCTCTCTCTCTTTTTCTCTATCTCTCTCCAACTCTCTTTCTTTTTTTCCCTCTCGCTATCTTCCTCTCTCTCTCCCTATCTTTCTCTCTCACCCATTTTCTTTCTGTCTAGCGCGGTCTCTCTCCCCCACCCCCGCTCTCTCACCCCCACTCTCTCACCCCGCTCTCTCACACCTGCCTTCTCACACCAGCTTTCCCACACACTCTTGTTTCTCACACTCGGCGTGCGTAGCTAAGCAACCATAACGAGCGCAAAAGGACATCCAGAGCCAGAGAGCAAAACGAAATATACAACAACAACATATACATGGCTAATTATCCAATAAGCCTCCTGGTGAAAGGGGTGGGGGCAGCTTATTGGCAAGTATATATATATATATATAT
>NW_014588701.1:1566-2143 GCF_000485595.1 Priapulus caudatus | reverse complement strand
AGAGAGGGGAGAGAGAGCGATAAAGAGAGAGAACGGAGAGAATGAGAGAAGAGAGAAGAGAAAGACGAACAGAGAGAGGGGAAAGGAGACGTGTAATGATCCTGGGGTAGACTAGACGTGAGTGGGTATAATGATGCTGCTAGTCGCACACCCCGTACGTCAAGGTGGCAGGCGATATGTCAGCACGCACAAACGCGGTCGACAATAGTTGCTGTTAAAGCGAAGAGCTGATGTTTGGGATATAGCAATGATCTATAGGTATACCGCACCTGGGTGTTAAGACAGCCTGATTGCTATGCAGGTAGAGAGAACATGGTGGCAAGGCGAGGATAGGAAATGACAATATATGTCTGGCAGTGCTGCTACACCTAACTATCACGCATGATGAATATACCAGAGTAAGGTCAATTTATATACTCTGACACACAAGCGCGCGCACACGCATACACACACACACACGCACACACACACACACACACACACACACACACACACACACACACACACACACACACACACACACACACGACACGACACACACACACACACACACACACACACACACACACACACACAC
>NW_014588701.1:0-534 GCF_000485595.1 Priapulus caudatus | reverse complement strand
GAGAGAGAGAGAGAGTGGAGGGAAGAGAGAAGGAGAGACGGCCGGAGAGACTGTACCTCTCCACCTGTAGCAACGTACGCTGCTACCGTAAGGTGGCTCTGCATGAGAGCAGCTGCACGGATGCTCATATGCCTATGCCTCGTCCGCGTACACGACAGATGTTTCCTAGACGAAAAAAGGTAAACACTTTACCGATCGGAGAGTTTTTTCGGAGATAAATAAAGGTGCGCCGTAACGAACACGCGTCAGATACTAAGCGGGTGTGCGTGCGTCTGTATGTGTGCGTGCGTGCGTGTATGTGCGTGCGCGTGCGTGTGCGTGTATGTGCGCGCCGTAACGAACGCGTCAGGTAAGCAGGCGTAGTGCACGCGTGCGTGTATGTGCGCGTGTGTGCGCGTGTGTGTATGCAAGCGCGCAGGTGTGTGTGTGTATACGGGGGTTTTACAGGTGAGCACAATGTAAAGAGTGTACGAGATTAAGTACTATAGGGCAGGGCAGCCTGCGCAAACATGTTGTACATCATATATATATATA
>NW_014588700.1:1771-2143 GCF_000485595.1 Priapulus caudatus | reverse complement strand
ATAGAATGAATTTAAATACTGGTTTATGTTAACGTAAATCCTGTTGCATTTCTGATGCATCTAGTCTTGTAGATCCTGGCTCTGGAATTCTAGAATTAATGCGCAGTTATAAAACATACTGTTGTACAACATACTGTTGTACGATTGTACGTGATCGTAGAGATTGTCTCACACACACTATATGTTGTACGATTGTACGTGATCGTAGAGATTGTCTCACACACATATATGTTGTACGATTGTACGTGATCGTAGAGATTGTCTCACACACATATATGTTGTACGATTGTACGTGATCGTAGAGATTGTCTCACACACACACATGTTGTACGATTGTACGTGATCGTAGAGATTGTCTCACACACACATATG
>NW_014588700.1:0-306 GCF_000485595.1 Priapulus caudatus | reverse complement strand
TACGATTGTACGTGATCGTACAGATTGTCTCACACACATATATGTTGTACGATTGTACGTGATCGTAGAGATTGTCTCACACACACATATGTTGTACGATTGTACGTGATCGTAGAGATTGTCTCACACACACACATGTTGTACGATTGTACGTGATCGTAGAAATTGTCTCACACACACATACTGTTGTACGATTGTACGTGATCGTAGAGATTGTCTCACACACACACATGTTGTACGATTGTACGTGATCGTAGAAATTGTCTTACCCTTCTCGGTGTGCTGTCGATAACGTCTCGCTCTCGT
>NW_014588699.1:0-246 GCF_000485595.1 Priapulus caudatus | reverse complement strand
GAGAGAGAGAGAGAGAGAGAGAGAGAGAGAGAGAGAGAGAGAGAGAGAGAGAGAGAGATGGAATGCTCATGATCACGTGTAATGTTCGTTCTCTCTCTTTCTTTCGTTCTCTCTCTCTCTATCTCACGGATACGTGACTTCATGAATCACCGAGAACAGAGTAAATATCTGGGGCACCAGCTACTGGACTGAGTTACGTGTTCATGCTACTGCTGCTGATGCTGCCACTGCTGTTGTTACTGCTGC
>NW_014588698.1:0-2144 GCF_000485595.1 Priapulus caudatus | reverse complement strand
GAGAGAGAGAGAGGGAGAGAGCGTGCGTGCATGCGTGCGTGCCTGCGTGCGTGCGTGCGTCATCCTTTAAAAATAACGCGGAGATGAGATACATTCACTTATCGTATTACGATCACATGGGTAACCTAATACTTGTCTTACGTGCGTGCCAACTCTAGTTAATAAGCATTAGTACTTACAACACATACATACTGTGTATTTGCGTTCGTGCGTGCATGCGTGTGAGCGAGCCTGTGCATGACGGATATAGATGAGGATAGATAATAGCTAATAATCCTGGGTCGCAATGCTTTATCGGTAGATAACGCGTTCGCTCGCTCGCTAGTTAGATCGTTCGTTACCCCCGCTCGTTCGTTCGTCGACACTACTCAAGTTTGATCCAGCTTAGGAAGCTTGATTTTTATACTATCTATTTTCTTCTCCGCCTCGAAGAGTTCAGCGAGCGATTTCTGCTCACAAAGATCGCCTCTGCGCGAGCGTGTGAGACGGCCATGGTTCCGCGCATCGCATTGTGCGAAGAGTTACAGATAACATCTCTCCGCAAAATAGCAGTATGCGTTAAAATACGCCTACCCGCACGGGCCCGCGCGCGACGCTGCGCCGTGCCGACTGAATAGCGGTGCATTGCACACAGCGTTTGACACGCTCTGCGTGTTGTCGACCTTGGTTGCGATATCTTGCAGCTCTCTATGACGATCGCACCAAACGTGTGATCATCTATGTGCGGCCGTATAGACGCAGCGTCGCGCGAACGCGTAACGATGGCTGTTAAATGTTCCCATATAGTGGTAATACGTCGGTATTTTTTTTATATCGCTAATCATTTTAGGGATTGTCTTCAATGCATGTGCAAGCTATACATTTCTTAGTCACGTTGAGTGACAAGTTACGGTCGCTATATACAATTCAATAATTTATCATACTGCGTTTACGTTGATTTTCTAGTATATATATATATATATATATATATATATATATATATATATATATATATATAGTATATTAGGAACGCTAGGGTGTAGATCCCCTAATATCGCTATGAGAACGTGAGGTAAGGCGCTAATGATTGCTAATTCGTGGTCAATTCGTGACTTCTGTACGTTCGTTTAGCGGCACGATGCATCTCATTGGTACGTTAATCCCAGCACGCATGAGTAGTAGAAGTATGTATGCATAATATCAGGAGATAATATGTATATGTATATGATAACATATAATATGATAAACCTGACTACACACTACGCGGCTTTCGAATAAGTCGACGTCTGTGTGTTCGCGAGGCCCATTTCTAGGGTCGATGTGCTCTGGTCTCTAGCTGGCTTGACATTGTCTTTCCTCGCAGCCTGCGCGTTCGAACGCACACCAGCACGTGTTGCAACCAGACGTTCGCTGCGTATTAAGTTTAATGATCGCGGCAAATTAGCTCGGAGTGTTCAAGAATAGTGCGGCCCGGTGCGGCGCTTGAATTATAAGTGGAACAATAAATACGTTGGCGTGCGTGCGTGTGTGCCGCATCTACCAGCAAAGCCGGTGCGTGGATCGAGCGCGGATACATAATGACGGACAGTACGCGGGCACGAAGTCAAGTTTGTTTGCTCGGGAGTAACATTGTCACGACGGCTGCGCGCATTCGCTAATTGAGTCCGCTTATATTCTCGGAATTATTGTTGAAGTGGACGCTATTCGAGAGACGGGGGTCTTTGTAAAATAAGAAGAGAACATGAGAAAGAAAATTGGCGCTGCGTACGTGTTTAATTTCGTTTCGTCGAAATGAAATTAGTTCCATTATTTAGGATTATTACAGTCGGGAGTCTCTCGACGCTCGCCCAGCGTGATCTATTGTCGTGTCGATGGTTTCCCGCGCCAGTCATTGCTTACCGTGGTCAGCGAATATTGCACGATATTGTCACATTCCATTTTCATAGTTGTGGTCAGTCGTTATAACAGTAGAGGGGGGCACGCTTGACAGGATACTCGCAGTGGTAATTGAATATTGCAGGATATTGCCACCTCGTGATTCCATAGATGTGGTCAATCGTTTTAAGGGTAGAGGGGAACCACGCCGGACACGATACTCGCAGTGGTCAGTGAATATTGCAGGATATTGCCACCTCGTGATTCCTTAGTTGTGGTTAATCGTTTTT
>NW_014588697.1:0-2145 GCF_000485595.1 Priapulus caudatus | reverse complement strand
CACTACCCCTCCTATCCTCTTCTGTCTGTCTGTCCCCTTCCTTCTTCAACATTATATATATTCATTAACCCCCTCCTTTGCTTCCGTGCGCTGCAGGCAGCATGATGTGTCAGCCGGAGCAGTTTCACTGCACGAAGACGAGCGAGTGCATTAACTCCACGCTTCGCTGCGACGGAATTCCCGATTGCATCGACCGATCCGACGAGGTCGACTGCGGTAAGCGACGGCGTGACGTCATCGTGACGTGGATAACGTCATCACTATCATAGACGGTCGCCACACGTCCGCGTGGCGGAGCCCCCCGGGGATGGGCTCATAGCTGAAGGTTGCTGATTCGTAAAGACTTGAGGAGTCGGTCTATCTGTATTCCCAGCATAAATAAATGCCAGCAGATAGCTGGTTTGTGGCAGTACCAATATATATATATATATATTGTTACTGTCACAAATATATATATATATATATATATATATATATATATATATATATTGTTACTGTCCACAGAATATTATATATATATATATATATATATATATAAGCACATAACAGATAACATAACAGAGTACATAATAGGAGTGTTAACATGTGCTTTATATTACGATATTCAAACCGATTCACCTTTGCCAGCACGTCGCAGGTTTTCGACACCTACGATATCTATACCACTTCAACTATTGGCCCGAGTAGTTACCCAGTTTGCGTTACTCAGGATATCTAAACCGATTCGCATTTGCCAGCAGTTAGCAGTTTTTTAACACCTGCGACATATCAAACCGGTTCACAACTACCAGCAGTTATCAGGCTGACACCATATACAATATCAGGGGTATAATAATGACAAATTATTTTTTATTATTAACCCCTGAAATTTTTTTATTATTAATCCCTGAATTTGTCATTATTAACCCCTGACGATATCTAAACCACCTTCTTCGTCTTCATCTCTTTCTCGCCTCAGGTCCGGCTATGTGCACTAGGGATGAGTTCACCTGTGAGAGCGGTCGCTGTATCCCGCTCATACAGGTGTGTGACGGAGAGTTCGACTGCGGGGCGATGGACGATAGCGACGAGAAAAGCTGTGGTAGGTCGCAAAACGCCGATGGGTTCTCTCTCCCCGCAAGCAACGATGGGGATTCTTCTTACCGGATATATATTATATATTATTATATATATATATATATATATATATATATATATATCGCACCGGTGTGCTCTTACTCTTATTCGAGACAATAATAATGTTGTGTTACATTATATCAGGAGTTAATAATGACAATTTGTCATTATTGACTCCTGATTATATTATGTTATATAATATAATACAATATAATATTATATTATATTATATTATATAATATAATATATATTTAATTATTAACTCGCGACAGTAATAACGTAATAATATTGACAATGCGAATGTTCGCTGGGCGCGCGCGCACTACGAATTCTCAACTCTCTCTCTATCTCTCTCTCTCTTCCACCGGCCACTGTCTTGCAGAGGAGTGCACGAGCTTGCGTGAGTACAACTGCGGCGGTAGAGGCATGTGCATCCTCGTGTCGGAGGTGTGTGACGGACACGACGACTGCGGTGACGGCTCAGACGAGGAGGACTGCGGTAAAAAAAAAGCTAACGCTGCCTCATGCTCGCGCGCCTATAACCACGCTACGGTGTGTGGTCGTGTTGTAGTTCGTACGGTCTCATACTAGCGGAGGGCAGTTCATGCGCGCGCCTAACCACGCTACGGTGTGTGGTCGTGTTGTAGTTCGTACGGTCTCATACTAGCGGAGGGCAGTTCATGCGCGCGCCAAACCACGCTACGGTGTGTGGTCGTGTTGTAGTTCGTACGGTATCATACTAGCGGAGGGCAGTTCATGCGCGCGGCAAACCAAGCTACGGTGTGTGGTGGTACGGTGGTCCTCGTCGTACACCAGCGGCGACTGACTATTTGCTTAGCGTTTGTAGTAGATTCTTGTTATGAGTAGAATTCAGATGATATCGATGATTAACCCGAAACCCCTGCTTCTAGATATAGTTATATACGGACACACACGCACAGGCACAGAGACACACAGACGCATACGCACAGAGACACACACATGCACACGCACAGAGACACACAGATGCACACGCACAGCGATACACAC
>NW_014588696.1:1788-2145 GCF_000485595.1 Priapulus caudatus | reverse complement strand
TGTATATACTATATATATATATATATATATATATACTTTATAAATATAAGTTCGTTGAGAACACCTGCTATATTCTTCGGCTCGTCACCATCTATTATAGGCAAATGGTGAGCGGACTGGTGATCTCTAATGAAATTCTTCAACCAGCTATCGATCGAGAGGATCGCTCCTGCCCACATGGTGGTAGCCTATCTGTCACTAGCGGGCACCTTGATTAATTACTGGTCAAGAATCTCAATACACGCACTTACGCACGCACACACACACACACGCACGCACGCACGCACGCACGCGCGCACGCGCGCGCACACACACACACACCACACACACACACACACGCACGCACGCACGCACGCG
>NW_014588696.1:0-395 GCF_000485595.1 Priapulus caudatus | reverse complement strand
CTACTACTACCTACCTCTCTCTCTCTCTTCTCTCTCTCTCTCTCTCTCTCTCTCTCTCTCTCTCTCTCTCTCTCTCTCTCTCTCCCCTTCTCTATTCTAAATAGGTATTTAGTTTAAAGCCAGAGGTAACCAGGTACGTAAATATTTACACGCCAACAAGAGAGCAAAGTTGATTTTACCAGAAGCGATGAGTTGTATCTACGTACAGTATATTTTATAATAATAATTCAGAGTTAATAATTTTACATAAACAAATATGTTCGTACGTATCACGGTTATATAACAAGACCATATTATTATCTACTCGAGACGTCGTGCACACCGATGCGCGCGCATTCCTTCCTATACACACGCGCATGCATGAATATATATATATATATATATATATATATATA
>NW_014588695.1:0-2145 GCF_000485595.1 Priapulus caudatus | reverse complement strand
CAAAGAGCCAGAACGGAAATTTCATTACCAAAAAGAGGTGAACAGATCCAACATGGATTTTTTGGTTAGCGCTGAATATATGAAGTGTCCAAAATCACTTGAATGGACTTTCGGGTACTTTGCAAATGCCCGTATGCGCGCCAACTTTAAGATGCCGTCATTCGTTATTTCACAAAATGTGTGGAGTCAGAAAATTATGCATAACTCACTACAAGGAATGTCGTATTAGACATGTAGTTGAGGGGCTTTAAAAGTTCGTATTGAAGATTTCCGCATCTGTGATATAATGATTCATAAAGTTTCTTTGGTATTAATCTGCGCGAAAAATTAAAGTTGTTCTAAAAAAAGTGCCGTTTTAATGTTTTTTTCCACATCTGTCTTCAAAAGTGACCACCATTATGTTAGAATAAATTTTGGGCCAACTTTTGTGTTTGGTTTATTTAAGAAGGGTTCATGAGGTAATCAACAGAAATGTCTTACATTGACCGATTTTGGCCCACTTCGCATGATCTGGCAGGACTTTTTTTCGACCTGAGAGACCTTTGCCATTTTTCGGCATTTTGGGTAGGGTTAATGTTCGACTATCATAGACTACACAACATACAAAGTTATAAATTGTTCAATAAGGTTTATTATTGATGAATTAACATTTTACATTTAATTTATTCATACAGTTTGCTTTTGTTTTCAACGAATAACTATCTGAATCAATTTATCAAATTATAACATTTCGCAGGCTGTGGGGTGGGGGGCAATACCAGATGCTGTACGACTCAAACTTTGATCGTAGATAGTGTATTAATGTGTACCATTTGATGAATAAACACAAAAATTTGGTTACAGCAATTAAGGCCCATGCTATCAATCTCAGACCGACTTTACAGTGCAACCCTTGAAGGCTATAGACCAGTTCCACAATACATGTAGGACGCACACTTGGGCTAACATCACCACCGCATGTAACACCGAGAATTTGGTTTATTTTTACAACTACATATGGACGCGCATTTTGCATCATATTTTAGATCTACTCATCATACATCACTGTCAACTGTTCATATCTTGTCGAACTTTATCGCATCATCTTGCATTTAGCGCCAGTCCTGTAATTTACAAGCTTGTGTGGCAACGGAAGCCTATTCTGCACGCAGGGACAGTCCTCGTGCACGACGAGAACACTTAACACGACATCAAATGCAAGCACAACAACTGTGCTGGTGCTCTGTAAGCAGCATATCTCAGTTGGCCTCTATCCAGATTTCACACATGTCGGCGTCTGGACTTTAAATCTCGGCGAGTTCTGAGACTTCTTTCCAAATGGTGGATTGGTAGTTTAGGCAACGGTTTGTGTGCTTTTAAGGCATCTTTGCACGGGGGTAGTTGTCCAGATGTATGTCAACTTTTTTCTAACAGGACATTTCATATCGGAGGTGTTGACTCTTTCGCCTTCGTGTTCAACAATACATGTTACAGTGAAGGATTCGACAGTTTTTAACATCGCCTCCGTGACCCACCCTCTGGCCTAAAGACATAAACACTTCCCTATATTTCTGGGTGCTTGCAAGATCAGATTGACTGCTTTTATCTTCCCGCTGACAGCAATGAGCTGACTGAATCGCATCCAGTCCATGCATGTAAACGATTAAGGCAGTACACACATCCTCCAAGTATTGTACGCGCAACTTGATATGTCGATTAGTCTCATCTGATTTTTCCACGTCTCAAAAGGATTCTGGCACCCAAATTTGTGAGTGAAGGCCGAGGAGAATGACAAATACATCTGTATCTTCTGAAATCACGACGACCCTTTGGTAGTTTGCTGCAGCATGCTTTGCATGTATCATCATCCTCATGCCACACATGAAGAGGCTGACTCGGAGGTCCACCATCTCTGTCACTCTGTCCTTGGTTATTTTAAAACATGTTTCGCCTGAGGTTACCACCAATATGGTTTCACCAAGTTTCTCCCTCGCTTTCTTTTCCTTCCAGTTCTCTGCTAGGAACATTGTAAGCTTGGTCTTACTTTCCGTGCTGGCCAACATCCGTTTCCAACTCTTGATCCTGTGTCCCGGCTTGATCTGGTTGAATACAATTCCATGTCCTGAACCACGGTTTGTGCGCTCTGCAGCCTTGATGGACTGTTCT
>NW_014588694.1:1385-2145 GCF_000485595.1 Priapulus caudatus | reverse complement strand
AGGAGAGGAGAGGGAGAGGGAGAGGGAGAGCAGGGCACGACGCGGCGTGGGAGGGGGAGAGGAAGAGGTGGTGAGAGAGAAGGAGAGAGAGGACGAGGAGGAGGTGAGGGATGCGAGCTCCTAGCGTGAGACACATCAGGAGCGACAGCCAAACGAAGTGCGCCTCGCGAGCAGAAAGGGCAATCAAACAATGTCCGATTAATGAACAATTAGTGAGAAATAATGATAATTAACGCACCGGACATCTCGCATGTCGGAAATTGCGCGCACCGTCTCCGCACAATGCCTGACTAATTTCTCCACGCTTACTTCGCTGCCTGAGCTGCAATAAGCAGGGCGCCATCAATCTACGCTGAGCTGACACTACAGCAGAAATAACCACGGCAGCCGGTGGCGCCCCCTTTTACACGTGAATTGTGTCCTGCGAGGACGCCGCGTGACCACGAACAAAGACAGAGCGTTGTCGTCGTCGTCGACGTCGGCTGCTGTGACAGCGGTGATTTGTAAGCGACGTCAGGTGGACGTTAGTTCGCCGTCGGCATGCGCAGGAGATCTGCGCACGCGCTAATCTCTATTTAAGCAACTGGTTTCTGGTCAGTTGCTGAAACCAGTTTCATGCAAATCGTCGTTTTTCATTTGCACCTCTCCTGGTTCGCCCTCAACCTCTCTTCCCCTCTCTCGCTCTCCCTCTCCCTCCTTCTCTCTCTCTCTCTCACTCTCACTCTCTTTCTCTTTCTTTCACTCTGCTCTCTCGCCCTCA
>NW_014588693.1:0-2145 GCF_000485595.1 Priapulus caudatus | reverse complement strand
AGAGAGAGAGAGAGAACGAGATAGCAACAGTCAGAGAAGGGAGTGTGAGCAATCATCTCTATGTTAATACAACACCAACCCGACGTTCTACCGTGTACTACGCAGGCTTCAACAACTCGGTGCTGAACTGCGGCCGCTGCGACAGCGCCATGTCCGTCAGTCAGGAATGTCAGCCCGTATCCATCCCGAGAGACGATTCGTTCTTCCCAGCGACAACTGCCGACGGAAGTCCGCACTGCATGGCCTTCGCTAGATCTTCCCCCATCACTGATAAAAAATTTGGTGAGTATTTGATTGTGTTGACACCCCATGTTGAGCTTTGATGGCCTTTGCTAGGTCTTCCCCCATCTATACTAGCTTTGGTGAGCATTCGGTTGTGTTGGCATCACATGTTAAGCTTCTATGGTCTTTGCTAGGTCTTCCCCCATCTATACTAGCTTTGGTGAGCATTCGGTTGTGTTGGCATCACATGTTAAGCTTCTATGGCCTTTGCTAGGTCTTCCCCCATCTCTACTGAGATTTGGTGAGCATTTCGTTGCTCTGATTATCCGTCTAGTCACTATGGCCCGAGTAATAATTCCCCTGCGTACGTCTGCTACACATATTTTTATGACGTATGCCTGACGCCACATGTTTCTCTCGTAGGTCCACGTCAACAGATGAATCAGATTACGTCATTTATTGACGCGTCCAATGTCTACGGATCGACGATGTGTCGCAAGGAGCAGCTGAGAGAGGGACGAGGAGGTAGGTGGTGAGGGAGGGGAGAGGAGATAGGTGGTGAGAGAGGGGAGGGGAGGTAGGTGGTGAGAGAGGGAAGAGGAAGTAGGTGGTGAGAGAGGGAAGAGGAGGTAGGTGGTGAGGGAGGGGAGAACAGGTAGGTGGTGAGATAAGGGAGTGAAGGTAGGTAGCGAAGCAGGGAAGAGAAGCTAGGTGGTGAGAGAGGGAAGAGGAGGTGGGCGGTCAGAAAGGGACAAGGAGGTAGTGCCTCCCAGCCGGTGACAGCACGTGTAACGGACCACCTCCCAGCAGGTGACAGCACGTGTAACGGAACTCCTCCCAGCAGGTGACAGCACGTGTAACGGAACACCTCCCAGCAGGTGACAGCACGTGTAACGGACCACCTCCCAGCAGGTGACAGCACGTGTAACGGAACTCCTCCCAGTAGGTGACAGCACGTGTAACGGAACTCCTCCCATCAGGTGGCAGCACGTGTAACGGAACTCCTCCCATCAGGTGGCAGCACATGTAACGCAACACCTCCCTGCAGGTGGCAGCACGTGTAACAGAACACCTCGCAGCAGCACGCGTAGCGTTGCGGTAGACGGTAGCACATATATATAAAGCGTGTTTGGTGCTGCGTAGGGCGCATGCGCATGCAGCCGAACGGAAACAGGAAGCCGCTGCTGCCGCCGCTCGCCGACGACGAGGAGGACTGCGCTGCGACGCCGAAGAGTCGCTGCTTCATGGCGGGAGACGTGCGCGCCAACGAGCAGCCGCTGCTGGCAACGACGCATCTCATCTGGGTGCGACAACACAACCGACTGGTTGGCGAGCTGGCGGGACTCAACCCGCACTGGAGCGACGAAATGTTGTACGAGGTGAGAGGCTGGTAGTCATGCAGGTCTGGTAAAAAGGATGGCTGCAATCATCGGTTGAGACTCAGTTGAGACGCAGTTAGACCACCACCACCTTCACCACCACTTCCACCTTCACCACCACCACCACCTCCACCACCATCATCATCATCACCACCACCTCCACCACCACCATCATCATCACCACCACCACCACTACCACCAACATCACCATCACCACCACCAATATCACCACCACCACCACCATTACGCCCCCCCCAACCACCACCACTTACAACAACAACCCATCCCACCACCAACACCACCACCATCATCATCACCAACATCACCATCATCATCACCAACACCAACACCACCATCATCATCACCATCACCAACACCACCACCATCATCATCATCATCACAACAACATCGACCCGCTATATTTTCACCTCTGGGATTTTAAATGACCCTCGGCTCTCGAAACTCGCACTATGACACCACGCGTCGGCTTCGCATCAATGCAGATGCTGATGAGAGATTCAGATGCTGAGGATGAGGATGAGGA
>NW_014588692.1:1844-2146 GCF_000485595.1 Priapulus caudatus | reverse complement strand
GTGTGTGCGTGGGTGCATGTGTGTGCGTGTGTCTGCGCGTGTGTGTGTGTGTGGGGGGGGGGGGGTGCATGTGTGGGTGGGTGCATAGCTCACCTTTTGCTAGCAGCAGTGCGGCCGTGCAGATCCGCCTTTTCTCGCACACGTCAAGCGAGTGCAGGTATCTATGAACAAACAACGATAATACAATTACTCTCTGTTCGTGTGACTCTCTCTTTCTCTGTGTGTGTCTGTCTCCATATCTCACTCACGCTATCCGGCTACCCTTCATCTCTCTCCCTCTCTCTGATCTCTCTCTCTCTCTC
>NW_014588692.1:0-728 GCF_000485595.1 Priapulus caudatus | reverse complement strand
CTCATTCGCGCTGTCCGTGAGCCGCTCGCACGTTTACGCTTAGCGTGTCCGGTAACCGGGTCAATCAGGCTTACGATCAGCGTGTCCGGTGACCGGCAGATGCAGATCGCATGCGGGCGCTGTGTGTCTTTGCGACGGGATGCAGTGCGTGCAGGTGTGTGTATGTGTGTGTGTGTGTGTTCGCGCGTGCGTACGTGCGTGCGTGCGTGTGTGTGTGTGTGTGTTCGCGCGTGCGTGCGTGTATGTGTGTGTTCGCGCGGGCGTGCGTGCAGGTGTGTGTGTGTTCGCGCGCGCGTGCAGGAGTGTTCGCGCGTGCGTGCGTGTGTGCAGGTGTGAGTTACGGTCGACAGACAGGTGAGATCACAAAGAGGACATCGCGAAACGGGCATGCGGGCCGTGCATAATGGATACCGCACGTGATTTCAATCCTTCCATCCTGTGCGTGGATGATGCGCTCATTAATTGCCACCTTGCTACCACGCCATATCTGGCTCTTCCAGAGAGAGAACGTGGCTGGTTGTAACTCTGACTGTTGCAAGTGCCATAGGTTGGACACGCGTGGAAGGAACTCAAGCTCCCCCACTGCCTCACTCTCACACACGCCTATCAAATATAATCCTTGCTGCCACTCAAACACAGGGCATCACCTCAAGGTACATAAGTACAGCCTACCTCTCGCAGGACACACGCGTGCGCGCACACACGCACGCACACACACACACACACAC
>NW_014588691.1:1653-2146 GCF_000485595.1 Priapulus caudatus | reverse complement strand
GTCTGTCTCCCTCACTCTCTCTTGCTCCCCCTATCTCTCTTCCTCACTCTCTCCCTCCCTCTCTCCCTTTCTCGCCTTCTCTCTCTCTCTCTCTCTCTCTCTCTCTTTCTTTCTCTCGTTATTTGGGGTTAAGTAGAAGCGGTGGTGCAGGTTTCCCTCATCATCGCACAGCAATAATTGGTGAGTGGGGGAGAAATGCTTTACTCTCTGTCTATCTGTCTCTCTTTTCCTCGCTTTCTCGCTTTCTCTCTCTCTCTCTCTCTCTCTCTCTCTCAATCCTTCTTTCTCTCTCTATTTCTCTCTCTCTCTCTCTCGCTCTTTCTCTCTCTCTCTCTCACTCTCTCTCTCTCTCTCTCTCTCTCCCTCTCTCCAACTCTCCCCCTCTCTCTCTCTATCTCTCTCTGTCTGTCTCCCTCACTCTCTCTTGCTCTCCCTATCTCTCTTCCTCACTCTCTCCCTCCCTCTCTCCCTTTCTCGCCTTCTCGCTCTCTCT
>NW_014588691.1:0-246 GCF_000485595.1 Priapulus caudatus | reverse complement strand
AACTCTGCCCCTTTCTCTCTATCTCTATCTATCTCTTTCTCTTATCGCGCGCTCTCTCTCCCCCTTTCTCTCTCTCTTCCTTTCTCTCACGCATCTCTCTCCCCCTCTCTTTCTCTCCTCTCTTAAATATTTAGCATCAGTGTCGTTTTAGCTTTACTTCAGCTAATCGTATATAGCAATTAGGAAAACCTAAAGACCAAGCGTTCATTATTAATAACATAATTACACATCATAATAACATCTACA
>NW_014588690.1:0-2146 GCF_000485595.1 Priapulus caudatus | reverse complement strand
ACGCACGCACGACACGCACGCCGCCACGCACACGCACGCACGCACGCACGCACACACACACACACACACACACACACACACACACGCACACACACGTCAAAGCTATCAAGAGCTAATAAATACCTATTACACCTAGAAGGTATTGATTAGCTCTTGGAGAGCTCTATGTATCTCTCCCACCCACCGCATCATTCTACCGTCTGCCATCGGATGCGAAACAGACGTCACTAGTACTGCTGCACCACACCCGCCGCCACCCTCTGATTCGCGGCGTGCCGTATATTTATATCATGTATTATTTATGTCTGCATATAATCAAGAGCTATAATATATCATTCGTACAGTTGCGCGCGTGCAGACAGACAGACATGCTGGTCACGCTATAATGTCGGCTGCTGCTGTTACGGCGTGCGTGCGCGTGCGTGCGTGCGTGCGTGCGTGCGTCCGTTACCTGTGCCGCCTCGTCACACGTGCACGAGCGCACACGTTGATTGACTTTCGCGGCGGATGCACGGCTATCAGGTCGAGATAAATGCAGACGTACCTGATTGCCGCCGCCGCTGTATATATATATATATATATATATATATATATATATATAAGTCATAAAGTATGATATATATATACTAACCCACCAATATACTCATAGACACCGTACGCGCTGCAACTACACACACAACACACACACACACACAGCACACACACACACAACACACACACAACACACGCACACACACACCACAACGCACGCACGCACACACACACACACACACCAGTGACACCACGCACACACACACACCACGCGCACACACACACACGCACACACACACCCGTTGCATAACACCTCTCTGTTGCGTCATTCCGCAGCAGACTGCGGCGTGACGCACCACTCACACTACTCAGCATGTTGGCATGCAGGTACGCACTGAGTAAGCACAGTCATTGACACGTCGTGTCAGTAACAAACACTCGGCGCTGTGTTTGTACGCGAATCAGGCAGATGATTACACACACACACACGCACACACGACACATCAACAATGTATATATTATACATCATACATGACTGTATGTAGTATGTACACTACACTACAACCGTATGTCGTTACAATCATGTGTCCGCGCGTATCATCACGTACGCATGGGTCTACCGGGCTACCGGGCTACCGGGCTACCTAGGCTACCGGGTGCGATTTTTGCGTTGCTTATTATCAAGAGTATACATAATACAGAAAAACAAATAATAATCTCTATTATGTACTCTGGTGATTATGCATCACGGGTGAATAATGACATATTTGTCATTACCCAACCCTGATATGCATGCAAGTATCACATGATTGATGCTCGGTGTACACACAGAGCGACAACATTCCTCTGTGCGGATCCGATTGCCCCCTTGATACGTACAGCAGACAGCATCCGCAATACAAGTGCGGGTAGGCAAATTTCAATAGATAAGAAAATCCACGAGAGCGAGCGCTGGCCGGCGTAAACATACAGACGGTCGTACCTGACTGAGAGCGTGGTACAACGACGCGCTCTCAGGTGTCAATAAATATTTCAGTTCTTCGTTACAAGCGTTTCATGAAACGAATTCGCTATCTTTATTTTATTTTATTTTTCGCTCTCTCTCTCCTCCTCTCTCTCCTCTCCTCTCTCTGTTCTTTCTTCCTCTCTCCTCTCTCTTTCTCCAAGATGTCTTTCTCATCTTTCTTTCTCGTCATCTCTCTCTCATCTCGTCTCTCTCATCTCTCTCTCTCTTCCCTCTCTCTGTCCTCTCACTCTCTCTCGCGCTCAATTCTCTATCTCTCTCTCTCTCTCCTCTTTCTCTCTCTCTCTCTCTCTCTCTTCTCCCTCTTGTCCTCCTCTCACCCCTCATCGCGCCTCATATGTCACTCTCTCCCTCCATCATCTCATCTCTCTCATCTCTATTCTCTGTAAGATCTTCTCTATTATCTTAACCACGCAGAAACTACCAGTTACCATCGGCCGACTAAAGATCAAACACGCGACTGAAAGCTTGTGTCTCTTACGGGGATGAAAGAAACGCTGCATTTCCACGAATTGATTTCAGCGTATTTCCTCTCCGTGTTCGTGCGGGATAGGTTTTCGCTGGCTCATATTTTATACATCATCGCTTGCA
>NW_014588689.1:1791-2147 GCF_000485595.1 Priapulus caudatus | reverse complement strand
GAGAGAGAGAGAGAGAGAGAGAGAGAGAGAGAGAGAAAGAGAGAGCATTCAGGTAGTACGCTCGACTGAAGACTCGCGAGGAGGAAGTCATGATGAAGCCAGTATAGATGGATAGCTCACAGCGACAGCTGGCACACTGATGTAGTCATGTATGAGGGGGTTGTCGTAGAAAAGGAGATGAGTACTCACCGATCGCCTCTCGTCAAAGTATTTGTCCCGGTCTTACTGTGATGCTCTCTCACTCGTCTTCACTCTAACTCTCCTCCGTTCTTTCTCTTCCCTTCATATTTTTTCTCCTATATTTTCTCTTTCTGTCCCTGTCTCTGTTTATATCGCGGACACACACGCACACACAC
>NW_014588689.1:0-269 GCF_000485595.1 Priapulus caudatus | reverse complement strand
CTCTCTCTCTCTCTCTCTCTCTCTCTCTCTCTCGCTTCTCTCTCTCGCTTCTCTCTCACTCTCTCTTTCTCTCTCTCTCTCTTTCTCGCGTTCTCTCTCTCGCTTTCTCTCTCACTCTCTCTTTCTCTCTCTCTCTCTTTCTCGCGTTATCTCTTTCGCTTTCTCTCTCACTCGCTCACTTTCTCCTGCATCTCCAACAACAATACTTGGTATCGACGTTTACCTTCAATTATAAAATTAGAGTGTCTGCAAAATTACGTATATATATA
>NW_014588688.1:6455-6816 GCF_000485595.1 Priapulus caudatus | reverse complement strand
AGAGAGAGAGAGAGAGAGAGAGAGAGAGAGAGAGAGAGAGTGAGAGAGAGAGAAGTAAAAGGATAGCGAGAAGGCAATAGAATCGGAGAGGTGATAATATGTACAGGAAACCAGGAAACAGCGCCATGTGGCCAACACAGCATCGACGGCGTCAGCGAAACATTGGTTCTCTTCATCTTCCGCCGATCTCTCTCCTGCACTGAGTGAGGCTGAGGGAGGCTGAGGGAGGCTGAGTGAGGCTGAGGGAGGCTGAGGTGAGGCTGAGTGAGGCTGAGGGAGGCTGAGTGAGGCTGAGGGAGGCTGAGGGAGGCTGAGGGAGGCTGAGGGAGGCTGAGTGAGGCTGAGGGAGGCTGAGGTGAGG
>NW_014588688.1:4669-5180 GCF_000485595.1 Priapulus caudatus | reverse complement strand
TGCTGCTACTACTGCTTCCGCTACTGCTACTGCTACTACTACTACTACTACTGCTACTACTGCTGCTACTGCTACTTATGCTGCTAGTACTACTTTAGTGCTACGACTGCTGCTGTTGCTGCTACTACTGCTTCCGCTACTGCTACTGCTACTACTACTACTACTACTGCTGCTGCTGCTGCTACTGCTACTTATGCTGCTAGTACTACTGCTGCTGCTGCTGCTGCTACTGCTACTGCTACTTATGCTGCTAGTACTACTGCTGCTGCTGCTGCTGCTACTGCTACTGCTACTGCCATCGCTGCAGCTGTTGCTGCTGTTGCTGCTGTTTTTGTTGTTATAGCTGCTGCTGCTGTTAGTACTGCTGCTGCTTCTGCTGCTGCTACACTAGTGATAGTAGTATAGTACTGTCATTGCGGCTACTACTGCTATTGTTGTAGTTCATGTTGCTGTTGTTGTTATTGTTGTTGTTGTTGCTTACACTGACGCTGCTGCTGCTGCTGCTGCTGCT
>NW_014588688.1:0-363 GCF_000485595.1 Priapulus caudatus | reverse complement strand
GAGCATAAGATATGTTCTCTCTCGGATAATCTTTCTCCCACAACTCCCTCACCAACCCTCTACGACCCTACAAACACTCCTACCTTCAGCATGAAATGCGCGTGCCGCCGCTGACGTCATCGTGACGTCACGCGGTATGATTAATCGGGGCTGGATGAGAACTGACGGACGTGAGATAGACGAGTGCGGCGGCAGTCAACATACGAGCGTATTTTATAAGAAGGCTTCTTCATACGCTCTTGATCCTATATATCCATCCTTGCTGCTGTTATACTCATCTGATGCTGATGCTGATGCTGATGCTACTGCTACTTATGCTGCTAGTACTACTTTAGTGCTACGACTGCTGCTGCTGCTGCTACT
>NW_014588687.1:1163-2147 GCF_000485595.1 Priapulus caudatus | reverse complement strand
TCTCTCTCTCTCTCTCTCTCTCTCTCTCTCTCTCTCTCTCTCTCTCTCTCTCTCTCTCTCTCTCTCTCTCTCTCTCTCTCTCTCTCTCTCTCTCTCTCTCTCTCTCTCTCTCTCTCTCTCTACAGCCAACATTCCACTCTTCCTCTACAGTCAACATTTCACTCCTTCTATAAATATCGCTCTGCTCCACTTACTGTATCATTTCTCTTCCATATACAGGTAACCTTTTACTTATATCGACAGGTAATATTCCACTTTCCTTATAGGTAACATTTCTCGTCCATCTACAGGTAACATTTCACTTCCCCACATGCAGGTAACATTTTACTTCCATCTACAGGTAATATTCCAACTCCACCAATATGTAACATTTCACTTCCATCTACAGGTATCATTCCACTTCTATCTACAGGTAATAATTAGCCTCCACCAATAGGTAACATTCCACTCCTCGTTCAGGTAACATTTTACTTCCCCACAGGTAATATTCCACTCCTCTTTCAGGTAACATTTCACTTCCATCTACAGGTAATATTCCACTTCCCCACATACAGATAACATTTTACTTCCATCTACAGGTAATATTCCACTTCCCCACATACAGATAACATTTTACTTCCATCTACAGGTAATATTCCAACTCCACCAATAGGTAACATTTCACTCCTCTTTCAGGTAATATTCCGCCTCCACCAATAGGTAACATTCCACTCCTCTTTCAGGTAACATTCCACTCCCCCTTCAGGTAACATTCCACTCTTCTTTCAGGCAACATTTCACTTCCATCTACAGGTAATATTCCACTTCCCCACTGGTAACATTTCACTTCTCTTTCAGGTAATATTCCGCCTCCACCAATAGGTAACATTCCACTCCTCTTTCAGGTAACATTCCACTCCCCCTTCAGGTAACATTCCACTCTTCTTTCAGGCAACATTTCACTTCCATCTACAGGTAATATTCCACTTCCCCACTGGTAACATT
>NW_014588687.1:0-293 GCF_000485595.1 Priapulus caudatus | reverse complement strand
GTCTCATAGAAATATAGAAATATCATAGAAATATGTCTCATAGAAATATAGAAATTTCATAGAAATATATCTCATAGAAATATCATAGAAATATATCTCATAGAGACACTAGACTACTGGACACTAGAACAGTTGTAGAACAGTCATATCTGCTTGAGATCTGTCACTACTACTTTTACGTTTGTATAGTTATATATCTGTAAAGTTGAAACAAATTTTACACGCGTAAAAGTGTGTAAAACACAAATTATAGAGGCTGCTGAAACCTATAATTAGTAATTAAATTAAACCCC
>NW_014588686.1:0-2147 GCF_000485595.1 Priapulus caudatus | reverse complement strand
AGAGAGAGCGAGAGAGAGAAAGAGAGAGAGAGAGGGGTGCAGGTTAATAACACCAGCACAAGTTTGACTGTACCTGCTTTAACAGATCAAACAGTAGGTCTGTGTGTATCGTGCGTTCGTGAGCCTCATCCAGCATGATGCCCGCGTACGCTTGAAGGTCCGGGTCTAGCAGGCACTCACTCACACCACCGTGATAAACCTTACCCACCTCCTCCTCCTCCACCTCCACCTCCTCCACCTCCTCCTCCTCCACCTCCTCCTCCTCCTTCACCTCCTCCACCTCCACAACCACCACGGATACCTGCTTACATTCAAGCTTCTTATATATCATACCTGCTTACATACACGTATATATTATATTAGTATATATTTATTATACATCATACCTGCTTTAACAGACCGAACAGTACGTCCGTGTGTATCGTGCGTTCGTGAGCCTCATCCAGCATGATGACCGAGTACGCTTGCAGGTCCGGGTCTAGCAGGCACTCACGCAGCAGCATGCCATCTGTCATGTACTTCACCTGTGTCTCCGGACTCGTGCAGTCCTCGAAACGGATCGTGTAGCCGACCTGCGAGAAACAAGCGAGCAGCTGTAGAGCCTTTTCCTCTTCCCCCTCTACCTCCTCCTTCGCCTCCACCTCCTATCCGTGTCTCCAAATCGGCAGTCAAACTCCCTCCTCCTCGACCCTTTTTTGCTTTCTCCCTCTTCTCATCCTCTCCCTCCTCTCCTCCTCCTCCTCCTCCTCCCTCCTCCCCTCCTCTTCTTCTTGCTCCCTCCTTCCTCTTCTCCTACTCCCTCTCCCTTCCTCCCCCTCCCCTCTACTCTTCTTCCTCCTCCTCCGCCACCCCCTCCTCCTCCCCTTCCACCCCTCCTCCTCCTCCTCCTCCACCCCTCTACCTCCTCCTCCTCCTCCTCTCCATACCTCCTGTCCGAGTCGGCAGCCGAACTCCTCTGACACGCGCTTGGCTACGGACATGGCAGCGACACGGCGTGGCTGCGTGCATCCGATCTTCCCCCTCACGGTGTATCCGCTCTCCGCGAGGTACTGCGTGATCTGTGTCGTCTTCCCCGATCCCGTCTCGCCGATCACGATCAGGATTTGATTGTCGTTGACGGCCTGCCGTCAAAAATATTCGTCGTAAATGTTTTTTCGCGCGAGCGAGAGGAATTTTGCGCCGTAAACATTTTTTTTTTTTATTTAAGATTAAATTACATTAAAGAATAAAAATAAAATATGATATTATGGATGATAAAATAAATCAATACAAACAAAAATGTAAATTAAGTGAATTAAAGATTTTTTTAATTACATCTGCACGAAATGATCCCAATTTTTTTTTTAACTGTTTCAAAAAATCACATCTACCTAAAAATTCTACTTACGCGTAAAACAAAACATGGATTAAAACAAAACGAACATAGATTAAACAAGAACGAACAACAACAAATTACAGAAAAACAGTAAAACAAAACATTAAAATAACACGAAAAAGAAAATTCCTCCATAAACAATCAAGCAAACAAGCGACACCCTCCCTCCTCCACGACCCTCTTGACCTTGACTCCTCACCTTGACGAGTTCCTCCTTCAGCTTGTAGATGGGGAGACTCTCTCGTTGCTCCAGCAGGGTCTTGCTCGTGCGCTGTCCGTACGACGCCTTCGTGCCGCCCGTGATGTGCTTCTTCCATTCCGGAATGTCCTGCTGGGGCAGTCCCACGCCTCGCATGTTAGCCGCAAGCGTGCGCCCATCCTCTGCGAAAACCGATCGAGATAGATGAGCAGTGTTTCCCCTGCATCGACACGAGCGAGGCGGGCCGCCTCGTTCACATTCTCAGCCGCCACACAGAAATTTGTCCAAAACACTGCCTTGCTGACAAAAATCAATGTTCTTCCATAGAACAGTGCTTCTAATGCACCAAAATAGCTTAGAATGCACCAAATTGGACCATTTTTCAAAAAAATTCTGGGGGGCATGCCCCCGGACCCCACTAGCTACCTGCGCTGCTCGCTTTGCTAGGACCTCGAAACGCGCAAATACACCAAAAAAATGTTACCACCTCACAGACCTTTTAGGCCAGGGGAAACACTGGATGAGGTCAGATAGATAAGGTCAGATAACCATATTACATTATTATTATATTAT
>NW_014588685.1:1822-2147 GCF_000485595.1 Priapulus caudatus | reverse complement strand
GAGAGAGAGAGAGAGAGAGAGAGAGAGAGAGAGAGAGAGAGAGATAAGACAGAGAGAGAGGGGATGGGGCAGAGAGAGAAGAGAGAGATGGAGCGTGCGTGAGACAGCAAGCAAGAGAGAGAAAGAGAAAGAGAGAGAGAGAGAGCAAAAGACAAAGAATGTCAGATAAATACAGAACAAAGGAAGGCATCGAGAAATAATGCTGGGAGAGACGCAGAGAGGAAGCCGGGAAGCAAGATATAAATATAGAACAAGGGAAGGCATTGAGAAATAATGCTAGGAGACACACAGAGAGGAAGCCGGGAAGCGAGATATAAATATAGAA
>NW_014588685.1:0-399 GCF_000485595.1 Priapulus caudatus | reverse complement strand
CGTCGTTGCGCGCGCGCAGGGGGCCAGGGGGTGGTTGTCAGTAAAGTTACTGCTCAACGTTAATGCTAAGATTTCACTAATTAATATCAATTATATAAAATCACTATGATTGCAATTCTTTCTCTAATCACATTATTTTCATCTCGGACGGATCTTCTTCGTCTTCGCAAGTTACGAGATGTTACGGTGTGTTCATTACGTAACTTACTTGTAATACGTAATGTTCATTACGTAACTTACTTGTAATACGTAATGTTTATTACGTAACTTACTTGTAATACGTAATGTTAAGAGGAAATTTGCGAGGATTTTTCGTTCTCGTAACTTTACGATATTTCTGTCAACGGTTTAGGGAGAGGGAGGGGAGGGAAGGGAGGGGGAAGCGGAGGGAAGGGAGGG
>NW_014588684.1:1507-2148 GCF_000485595.1 Priapulus caudatus | reverse complement strand
CTTGCTTTCTCTCCCTCTCACTCTCTTTCTCTTTCTTTCTGTGTTTCTCTCTCTGTGTGTTTCTCCCCTCTCTCTCTCCTCTCCCCATCTCTCTATCCTCTACCTCCCTCATTGCTCCCGCGCGCGAATAAAAAAAACCGCCGTGGATATAAAAAATCTCTCTCTCTCGCTGGCGGGAGAAAAACTGCCGTCACGGCGCTGCGTTAATCCGGCAGTAGCTGCAGCAGTAGCGGCGGCAGTAGCGGCGGCAGTAGCGGCCGCCGTGGTGCTGATGGTAGTGGCCGTGGCGGCGTTATCTCGCCTGCCGACGACGGCAGCAGCCGACGGCTGATTTACGACCCGCTGATACCGCCGCTGTCGCTTCTGCCGCTTACTGCTGCTACGGTATCTGTCGCCGCTTTTGCCGTATACAATGGCTCGCCGTAAAGCCAGTGTTTTATTCCCTGCCGCCCGCCGGCGTCGTTTCTCAGCCGGGATGGATGCTGAGGGAGGATGCGGAGGCTGAGGAGAAGGAGTGGGCTTCAGGAGGCGACGCGCGATGCTGCGTGATGCGGCGGAGGATGCTGCGGAGGATGCTGCGGAGGATGCTGCGGAGGATGCTGCGGGATGCTGCGGAGGATGCTGCGGGATGCTGCGGAAGA
>NW_014588684.1:0-468 GCF_000485595.1 Priapulus caudatus | reverse complement strand
CACGCACGCACGCACGCACGCACGCACACACGCACGCACGTTCACACGCACGCACGCACGTTCACACGCTCATGCGAACGCAAGCGCTCAAGCGAACGCGCGCTCTCAGGCACTCGTGCACGCATGCGTGCGTTCACTAACGTATGGGTGCACTCGCGCGCGCACTCAAGCGCGTTCTAACATTAACATTAGCGTACACACTCGCGCTCACACGCGCGCGCGTGCACGCATGCGGACGTAAATAGAACAATCTGTTTTTCCCAATTGCACACACCACACAGCTGGTCATTCAATCATGGCCCATCACAACCAGCTCGATAGGCAAGGCAAGGAGGGAGGCAAGGAGGGGTGACGGCAGGCAGGGAGGCACGAGGGAGAGGTAGGGAAGGGCAGGGAGGGAGGTATGGAGGACAGGCAAGCAAGCAAGCAGGCACGCACGCACAGACGCGCGTACGGTCTCTCTCTCTC
>NW_014588683.1:1730-2148 GCF_000485595.1 Priapulus caudatus | reverse complement strand
TCTCTCTCTCTCTCTCTTCTTCTCTCTCTCCTCCTCTCTCTCTCTCTCTCTCTCTTTCTTTCTCACCCTCCTCCCTTTCTATCTCGTTCGCGAGCGTTTCCTCATCGAATTAAAGCGTGAAATGAACAAACCAACGACAACGACAAAAAATCCATTCCTTGATTCCATTACGAAGGAAGCCGCGGTTATCGGCTCAGTGAACCACACACGACCTGCGTGTTCCTATACGCGCGCATGTGTGTGTGCGTGTGCGTGCGCGTGTGCGTGCGCGTGTGTGCGTGTGCGTGTGTGTGTGTGTGTGTGCGTGCGTGCGTGCGTGCGCGTGTGTGTGTGTGTATGTGTGTGTGTGCGCGTGCGCGTGCGTGTGCGTGTGCGTGTGCGTGTGCGTGTGTGTGTGTGCGCGCAGTATGTGTGTGTG
>NW_014588683.1:0-297 GCF_000485595.1 Priapulus caudatus | reverse complement strand
CTACTACTACTACTACTACTACTACTGCTGCTGCTGCTACTACTGCTGCTACTATTAGTGCTACTACTGCTGCTACTGCTGCTGCTGTTGATGTTGTTGTTGTTGTTGCTGCTGCTGCTGCTACTGCTACTACTGCTGCTGCGGCGGCTGCTGCTGCTGCGGTTGCTGCTGCTGCTGTTGCTGCTGCTGCTACTGCTACTGCTGCTGCTGCTACTGCTACTGCTCCTGCAATCAGCAGTAGCAGCAGCAGCAGCAGCAGCAGCAAACAACAACATCAACAGCAGCAGCAGTAGCAGC
>NW_014588682.1:1633-2148 GCF_000485595.1 Priapulus caudatus | reverse complement strand
CATGTCATGGTGTGGCATGTGATGTATGGTGTAATGTGTGGTGTTGTGCGGTGCGGTGCGGCGTGGTATTGTGTGGGGAAGCACGGAACAGCGTTGTGTAGTATATAGTATGGTACGTGTTCTTGCTATAAAATGCTATATGGTATTGCTCAAAATTCACATATTTATATATACGTATTCGTGTAAAGAACAGTGATGTGAGTAATTAGGAAACACTCTCACAAGGTAGATTAACGAGTGTTTACTGTTTGTCTGTTTCAGTGTTTACTACGTCTATCACTACTTCAAGTCGACTGAGCACCGGCCACTCAGAGGACTGCTACTGAGGCTCCCCCTGGTGGCCTCGCTCCTCGCAAGCATCGTAGTGACGGCTGCGTCCGAGGTAAAAAATAATCTGTAGTTGTTACAGTATTGGATCCCTCTCTTGCTGTCCGTCTGGTTTTGTGTCTTTGCCTCTGTCTGTCTCTCTCGCTCTCTCGCTCGCTCTCGCTCTCTCTCTTGCTCTCTCTCTCTCC
>NW_014588682.1:0-463 GCF_000485595.1 Priapulus caudatus | reverse complement strand
TGCTGCTGCTACTGCTACTGCTGCTGCTTCTGCTGCTGCCGCTGCTGCGGCTACTCCTGCTACTGCTACTGCTGCTGCTGCTGCTGCTGCTGCTGCTGCTACTGCTACTGCTGCTGCTTCTGCTGCTGCCGCTGCTGCGGCTACTCCTGCTACTGCTACTGCTGCTGCTGCTGCTGCTGCTGCTCCTACTACTACTACTACTACTGCTACTCCTGCTGCTGCTGCTACTGCTACTACTACTGCTACTCCTGCTGCTGCTGCTGCTCCTCCAGTGCGGTGTGTGGTGTGGTGTGGTGAGGTGGGCTGTGGTGTTGGGTGGGGTGTGGTGTGGGGTGGGGTTGGGTGAGGTGGTATAACATGGTGTGGTTTAGCGGGGTATGTCGTGGTGTGGCATGTGATGTATGGTGTAATGTGTGGTGTTGTGCGGTGCGGTACGGCGTGGTATTGTGTGGGGCAGCACGGA
>NW_014588681.1:0-2149 GCF_000485595.1 Priapulus caudatus | reverse complement strand
GCAGCAGCAGCAGTATTAGCAGCAGCAGCAGCAGCAGCAGCACCACCAGCAGCAGCAGCAGTATTAGCAGCAGCAGCAGCAGCAGCAGCAGCAGCATTAGCACCACCACCAGCAGCAGCATCAGCAGCATCAGCAGTATCAGCAGCAGCAGCGTCAGCAGTATCATCATCATCAGCAGCAGCAGCAGCATCATCATCATCAGCATGAGCAGCAGCAGCAGCAGCATTAGCAGCATTAGCATCATCAGCAGCAGCATTAGCAGCATCAGTATCAGCATCATCATCAGCAGCAGCATCAGCACGTATATAATGTGATTCATCCCCCGCCTCCGCCCCGCGTCACCGACACGGTACAACGCTGCGAACTCGCACACTAGCTGTGTGTGATAGTAGCAGCAGTAGTTTACAAGCTCAACAATTAAAATACTGATACGTTTATGACTAGCGCGTTGCTTGGGCGTGTGCATGTGCTTGCGTGCGTGCGTGCGTGCGTGCGTGCGTGCGTGCGTGCGTGCGTGCGTGCGTGCGTGCGATATTGTTACGTATGGTACAGCTCCTGTACGTGGACCGGAGTGTCCTCTCTCGTTCACGCTGCGTGTGTGTGTGTGTGTGTGCTTGCGTGCGTGCGTGCGTGCGTGCGCGCGTGCGATATTGTTACGTATGGTACAGCTCCTGTACGTGGACCGGAGTGTCATCTCTCGTTCACGCTGTGTGTGTGTGTGTGCTTGCGTGCGTGCGTGCGTGCGTGCGTGCGTGCGATATTGTTACGTATGGTACAGCTCCTGTACGTGGACCGGAGTGTCATCTCTCGTTCACGCCCTGCGCTGCGTGTATGATCGCTCACCAGCTAAATCATACATAAACATCCCCGCCTAGTATAACAATATAACTCAACGAATGGATAATACCTCCGCTCATTGAGGCTAAATACTCCCCTCTGAATATCCATATTACAGAGAGAGAGACGGCACGAGAGAGAGAGAGAGACGTAGCAGAGAGAGAGCGGAGAGAGGAGAAGAATGTAGAGCAGAGGAGAAAGAGAGACGACTGAGATGAGATGACGAGAGACGCTGTGCCGATGAGAAGAGAGTAAGAAATGAGAGAGTAGAGAAAGAGGAGGAGATGACAGAGAGAGAGAGAGAGAGAAGAGAGAGAGAGAGAGAAGATGCGCGCGCGGTTACGTCGCGAGAAGAGCACAGAGAGAAGAGAGATAAGACGAGATGATACAGAGTAGAGAGAAGAAGATGCAGACGCAGAGAGAGCATAGAGAGACGAGAGAGAGATAGAAGAGAGATCAGAGAGAGAAGAGAAGAGAGAGAGAGAAAGAGGCAGAAGAGTAGAGAGCAGAGTAAGAGATAAGAGAGACGAGAGATGAAGAGAGAAGAACGATGAGCAGAGAGCAGCAGACGAGAGAGAGAGAGGAGAGAGAGAGAGAGATGAGAGAGAGGGAAGAGAGAGAAGCAGACCAGAAGAGAAGAGAAGAGAAAGATCGAGAGATACGAGAGAAGATGCAGAAGAGAGAAATTGAGAGAGAGAGAGACCAAGAGACGAGAATGAGAGATAAGAGAGAGAAGAGAGAGGAGACGAGAGAGAGGAGAGAGAGAGAGAGGAGAGAGGAGATAGAGAGAGAGACGAGAGAGAGAGAGAGATGAGAGAGAGAGAGAGATAAGAGAGAGAAGACGCATGAGAACGAGAAGAGAGCAAGAGAAAGGAGAGCAGAAGAGAGAGAAGAAGAAGAGAGAGAGAGAGAGAAGAAAGAGAAGAGACAGATGCAGAAGAAAGAGAAGAGAGAGAGAGAGAAGAGAGAGAGAGAGCAATGAGAGCAGAGACGATGAGAGAGAGATGACGAAGAGAGAGAGATACTAGAAGAGAAGATGAGAAGAGAAGAGAGAGAGAGAAAGAGAACGAGAGAGGAGAGAAGAGAGAGATGAGAGAGAGAAGAGAGAGAGAATGAGAGAGAGAGAGAGAGAGAGAGGAGAACGAGAGAGAGAGAGAGAGAGAGAGAGAGAGAGAGAGATGAAGAAGAGAGAGAGAAGGAATAGAGAGAGAAGAGCAGAGAGCGGGAGAGAGAGAGAGATGAGAGCTGAGACGAGGAGATGGAGAGAGATGAGAACTACGTCACAGTAACCCTATGCAGTCCTAGCGTGCGC
>NW_014588680.1:1768-2149 GCF_000485595.1 Priapulus caudatus | reverse complement strand
AGAGAGAGAGAGAGAGAGAGAGAGAGAAAGAGCGCGCGAGAGAAAGAAAGATAGAGATGAGGGAGGTGGGCGGGCGTAATGCACCGCGTGAAAATCAGCGAGAATTATATGTCGGCGTGCACACTCTACGCGCCTCACATTCCCCCTCTGTCGTACACGCGAGATGCCGCACTGATGATCGCCACCTCAAAGGAGGCGAAAGCGATCAAGCGCGAAAATCTACCGCATTGTATCCGAATATCCTTCTCACCTCAGATTCCTTCCATTTTTCACGAGCCCCCACCCTCTCTCTCTCTCTCTCTCTCTCACACACACACACACACACACACACACACACACACACACACACACACACACACACACACGCCGCTAGACCTGATA
>NW_014588680.1:0-482 GCF_000485595.1 Priapulus caudatus | reverse complement strand
GTTCTCGCTCTCTCCCACCCTCTCTCTCTCTCTCTCTCTCTCGCACACACACACGCACACACACACACACACACACACACACACACACACACACACATGGCGCGTCAAGTACGTGAAGACAAAATGGCGACCTAAACAGCTTCTTCGACCCTTCCTTGCATTTCACACCATTTATTTTTCGCATGAATGCGCAGCTTATTACACGTTTGCCTCCTGGTTTACCAGCTGCTGGATCTGCGTAACACTCACGCCTATATTGACGTTTTGATTTCTTCGTGCGAGAATAACTGAGACGCCAACAAGCAGGCGAGTTGACGAAAATTTCCTGCGATATCTAATTATAACAGATGATCAACCATGCAGTCGCAAATGTGGATATACGGTCTGCATGCATCTCGTGTGTATGTACGATGTGTATGATACGGACATGTACATACATCTCGTGTGTATGTACGATGTGTATGATACGGACATGTATATAT
>NW_014588679.1:0-2150 GCF_000485595.1 Priapulus caudatus | reverse complement strand
GTATATCAGGAGCGTATATTTGACAAATATTTGTCATTATACGCTCCTGATGTATATATATATATATATATATAAATATAGGCATTATATCGAGAGTATCGGTAGATAGAACACACACGCACGCACGCCTGTGCGCATATGTTCGTGTATGTGTGCGTGCGTGTGTTCGTGTATGTGTGCGTGCGTGTGTTCGTGTATGTGTGCGTGCGTGTGTTCGTGTATGTGTGCGTGCGCATGTTCGTGTATGTGTGCGTGCGCATGTTCGTGTATGTGTGCGTGCGTGTGTTCGTGTATCTGTGCGTGCGCATGTTCGTGTATGTGTGCGTGCGTGTGTTCGTGTATGTGTGCGTGCGTTTGTTCGTGTATGTTTGCGTGCTTTTGTGTTTATCCTAGAATTTGATCTAATCCTTGATCAGTATCCGTGCAGTGTGTTGATTAATATCTTAATCAGAACGTAAAGTAAATAAGATATACAACCAATGAACCTCTCCAAACAAAGTAACATATGATATTGGTATAGGCGCTGTACACTGATTTTATTCATAATAAAAAATGTTTAAAAAAATTGCAGTCATGCGCATCAATATGACGATATTTACGTACGAGTTTATAGCAAGCTCCACCACGCATACACCTCATCATCGTCATTTATTCACAACCATTTTATGCCCACTCGTCTGTTCCATCACTCTCTCTCTCTCTCTCTCTCTCTCTCGTCTCTCTCTCTTCTCTCTCTCTCTCTCTCTCTCTCTCTCTCTCTCTCTCTCTCTTCTCTCTCTCTCTCTCTCTCGCTCTCTCTCTCTCTCTCTCTCGATCTCTATCTATATTATATTATTTATTTATATCTATCATCTATCTATCTAGCTATCATCTATCTATCTATCGATCTATCGTATCTATCTATCTATCTATTCTCTCCCTTTATCCGTGTATATACGGAGTAGTGATTATACCCCCAATCAGAAGTACTTTTATTGTGACTGCATACAGTACTCGCCATATTGACCATGCGCACAATTTCAAACATGAACGAGGCTGGCGCAGAGTGGAATAAATCATAGAAAATCCTCTTCTCTGCGCAGCAGTGGTTGTCCCGTGATTTCTCCGCAGGCGTTTTTATTGTTTTGTGTTTCCGATTGCTTGATCAACATGGAAGCAGCTGACTGCCCCGATTCCAATCTCCTCCCATCGGGCATAATAGCTGCAAGCCGAGCGAAAATTATATTCACGGAGATAACTTGCCGCCAATAGAACACGCGCGGGTTGTCGTGTTGCCCTAAGTAATGCTAGATTTGTGCTTATGAGGGCTGGCGGGCGGGGCCCCCGGCGGGGCGGCCCCGGGGCGCCCGCTACATGTATCATCAGCGAAGAATAATAATAGATAATATGTTTTGACCGCGATTAAGTACGCAGGTTTCGCATGTGGCGAACATGATAAAGTGGCGAGACGAGCAAATAATTTGTTCAAGAACAAACACATTACGGACGCCAACTCCAACTTCATTTGAACGCAACACATTGTTCGCAAAGTACGCCAAAGTAAACAAGTTGGCAAAGCAACGGAATTATAGAAGCAAATACACGTTTTACACGTTTACAAGTCATACCCCCCCCCCCCATTCACCCACCCCACCACCAATTTCCGTTTTGCAACTTGCGTTTGTTTGCGAGTTGGTGTTTTGCGTACATGCGGGCTCGGGCTGGGCGCGTTGGCTTGTGTTTTGTTCGTATGGGCCACCGTAATGATTCATCCTGGTATTTCATCCAATTTTCAATGTTTGAAGACTCTTGGCGGCTTTTCGCGTACGAGCAATTAAGCTAGTTGATACAATACTAAGTAAATTACACTAGTGTCTTACAAATTATTGAATATTGAAGTACAGCTTCAAATACCTAGAAAAAAGTAATTTGTTTCAATTCCTAGATGTATGACGTGAGGACAGATGTGTGGACATGATATACTAAGACCAAAGGGCTGTTGTTGCAGAAACAGGTTATATACAATAGGCTATGACATCATAAATGGTAAAATATCATCGCTTATTGCGCACCAGTTTACGTGCGAAAACATTTTACGAACATTTGATACTTGATATTAGTAAAATTTCTTTATTATTTAAAACTACTTTTAGAAACTTATATTTAGTCAC
>NW_014588678.1:1661-2150 GCF_000485595.1 Priapulus caudatus | reverse complement strand
GCACGCACGCACACGGTCATCAAGCACGCACGCACACGGTCATCAAGCACGCACGCACGCGCGCTAGCACGCACGCGAGCATACATGCAAGCACGCACACGGTCATCAAGCACGCACGCACTCGGTTATCAAGCACGCACGCACGCACACGGTCATCAAGCATGCACGCACACGAGCATACATGCAAGCACGCACGCACGCGTACATACATGCAAGCACGCACGCACGCGTACATACATGCAAGCACGCACGCACGCGTACAAACATGCAAGCACGCACGCACGCGTACAAACATGCAAGCACGCACACGGTTATCAAGCATGCACGCACGCACGCACACGGTCATCAAGCATGCACGCACGCACGCACGCGTACAAACATGCAAGCACGCACACGGTTATCAAGCATGCACGCACGCACGCACACGGTCATCAAGCACGCACGCACACGGTCATCAAGCACGCACGCACGCACACGGTCATCAAGCAC
>NW_014588678.1:0-320 GCF_000485595.1 Priapulus caudatus | reverse complement strand
TCCACGCCATGTTACTACGGACTCATTCACGCCACGTTGCTACGGACTCATTCACGCCATGTTACTACGGACTCATTCACGCCATGTTGCTACGGACTCATTCACGCCATGTTACTACAGACTCATTCACGCCATGTTGCTACGGACTCATTCACGCCATGTTGCTACAGACTCATTCACGCCATGTTACTACGGACTCATTCACGCCATGTTACTACAGACTCATTCACGCCATGTTGCTACAGACTCATTCACGCCATGTTACTACAGACTCATTCACGCCATGTTGCTACGGACTCATTCACGCCATGTTGCTACGG
>NW_014588677.1:1868-2151 GCF_000485595.1 Priapulus caudatus | reverse complement strand
GTTGTGTGTCTGTATGAGTGAGCTACTACAGTCTTATACACCACTCAACTCAGCAGCCATATATATATATATATATATATTATCCGATGCTCATAGGATGAATCGTCTCAAATTTTCCATTATAACAACGCGCGAACAAAATGATATACTAAAAAACAACAAGGTTCTCGCGTGGCAAACAGCGCCCACGACTATAATTGTGTCTGCTTCTATCTTTCTTTCTCTCTCTCTCTCTCTCATTCTTTTTCTATCTCTCTCTGCGTGTGTTTATCTATGATTCTAT
>NW_014588676.1:1222-2152 GCF_000485595.1 Priapulus caudatus | reverse complement strand
CTCTCTCTCTCTCTCTCTCTCTCTCTCTCTCTCTCTCTCTCTCTTCTTCTCTCTCCTCCTCTCTCTCTCTCTTCCCCTCTTTCTCTCATTCTTCTCCTTCTCCCCCAATCTCTCTGTCTGGTTCCCTATCTCCCTATATCTCTCTATCACACAGACACGGTTGATGTAACAGCCCTCTCATAGTCACATCTCCGCTTTATTAGCTATAATCTAGCCCACATACGCAAGCATAATGTAGATTTATATTGACCTCCTGAATCCTTCCTATATATACAACCAAGCCTGTATATAAAGGTCAGTAAAGTGTGAAAATCGTCATTTATCGGCAGGTTACCGTTCTATGGAGGTGATATAACTACATAACTGTCACTTAAGATTTACGTCAAACTCACCAAATAAATAATACGTCTAAAATAAATAATACGTCTAAATTAAATATACATCTAAAATGAGAAATACGTCTAAAAATACTAAATAATACGTTTATATCACCAAAGGCTAATGTCACCTTTAGAGACAAGTAGTTCGATTATATATTATCCCGCGACACACATGAAGCCGTGGTATAGTATTATGCGCAATTCTGTTGACAGTGATTCAAGGTGCTCTTTATTCGAGCAGACGTCACCCGATACCCCGCCACGCATGCTTGTAGACATTGATCGATGCCTGGCCAAGTTGATGTTGATCGCAACGTGACATACATACGTACATGTATACGTAGGTGCGTGCGTGCGTGCGTACGTACGTAGGTGCGTGCGTGCGTGCGTACGTACGTAGGTGCGTGCGTATGCGTGCGTGCGTACGTATGTGCGTGCGTGCGTGCGTGCGTGCGTACGTAGGTGCGTGCGTACGTAGGTGCGTGCGTGCGTGAGTACGTACGTGGTGCGTGCGTACGTAGGTGCGTGCGTGCGTGAGTACGTACGTAGG
>NW_014588676.1:0-260 GCF_000485595.1 Priapulus caudatus | reverse complement strand
ATATATATATATTATATATATATGTATGTATACTTGTTTATTTTATTTTATTTTTTTTATATGCATATACTAAATATATGAAATATATGACACCACGTATCTACATGTTATGAATTCACCATCGGTGTCTCCTTGGTGCTTGTGTGCTTGTAATTCACACACACACACACACACACACACACACACACACACACACACACACACACACACACACACACACACACACACACACACACACACACACACACACACACACACAC
>NW_014588675.1:1582-2152 GCF_000485595.1 Priapulus caudatus | reverse complement strand
CACACACACACACACACACACACACACACACTCACACACACGCACACACTCACACCTCACACCTCACTCCTCACACACACAGAAGCAGGAAACTGGACCGAGTGGGAAAGTTGGCAGCCATGTTCGAGCACGTGCGGCGATGGCGTCAGCGTGCGCACGCGCAACTGCACCAACCCGCTGCCGGCGTACGGCGGCCGAGACTGCCAGGGAGCGGACATCGACAAACAGAACTGCAGAGAATGGGATTTCGGCAAATGCCTAGGTGAGGGCGCTGCTGCTGCTGCTGCTGTGGCCGCGAGGGGTCGTTCAAAGACGTGTGATCTGTTCACGGCGACGCATCACGTCATCGTGAGTCGGTGTGTGTCGCCGCCAGTACGATGGTTGCAAATAGGAATAGATATTAATTATGCAACTCGCCTTCGTTCTGCGTAGGTCTATCTTGACACTATAGCCTCACGCGACACCCACGCCCTCTCTCTCTCTCTCTCTCTCTCTCTCTCTCTCTCTCTCTCTCTCTCTCTCTCTTTCTCTTTCTCGCTTTCTCTCGCCTTCTCTCTTTCTCTCTCCTCT
>NW_014588675.1:0-506 GCF_000485595.1 Priapulus caudatus | reverse complement strand
TATATATATATACCTCTCACATGCACCAACGCACGCACACACGCACAATAAACATCTACGGAGGAGCGCATTCCATTCCGCAGCATCTTCCCGCACGGCTTCGTCTGCTGCTGCTCGGCTCGCACGCGTCACGCGCCGCGCCTTGATTAAAGGCTTAGTGCAATTTCCGCGACCAGATGACGCGTCTCCCGCGCGACAATGTTTGCGGGTAAATGGTAAATGTTTGCGCGCCTCGATGCCGCGGGATTACTGGGTGTCCGATAGCGCGCGAGTCGCTACTGACCGCTCGCTCGCTCGCTCGCCGGCACGCGTGCGTGGGGAGAGACGGGATGGAAACCTGGGTGTCCGATAGCGTGGAGAGTCGCTACTGACCGCTCGCTCGCTCGCACGCGCAGGCAAGCGTGCGTGGGGAGAGACGGGATGGAAACCTGGGTGTCCGATAGCGTGGAGAGTCGCTACTGACCGCTCGCTCGCACGCCGGCACGCGTGCGTGGGGAGAGACGGGA
>NW_014588674.1:0-2152 GCF_000485595.1 Priapulus caudatus | reverse complement strand
CCCATATCTCATATCGTTTCTTGCATAAACTAACCCATCTTTCGTGAAAATTGCCGGATTTCATCTATTTTTGACCTTTTTTCAAGATTTTTCCCTTTAAAATCAATGGTACACACCACCAAAACCAAAATGTAATGCCATAATATTATCGCTAGCTATTGCTTTCTCAAAATAACTGCGGCAGGCTGTCGCCATGTTTATTCGTCGCACCACAATCAAGAGCCGCAACAATGCGGAGCCTTATTTCACCCATCGCCTGGTGGAATCGGAGCGCGTCAACGGGCGAATGAAACAACGTATTGTTTTGAATCTCGGCCGGCATTTCGACGTGCCCAAAGCAAACTGGCGCTTCCTTTCGTCCCGCATTGAGCAACTGCTGGGTGGTCAGGATGCACTGCTGGCATTGGAATTGCCGACGGAACTGGAGGCGCTGGCTCAGCGTCTTGCCGCCCAAATCCTGGCCAGTCGTGGCGAGGAAGCCAACACCCCAGGCGCACTTGCTTCGGTCGATCTTGATACCTTGGAACTGGTTCGCCCCCGCCGCGTAGGGATAGAGCACCTCGCCCTGCACGCCATGGAGCAACTGGCCCTGCGCGACCTACTGACGGCACTGGGTTTCAACCGCCACCAATTGGCTGCCGCTGTGGGGAATATCCTGGCGCGCATGGCGTTTCCCGCCAGTGAGCTGGCCAGTCACCAGTGGCTGCAGCAACGCAGCGGTCTCGGTGAACTACTGGGTTACGATTTCGAATCTATGGGACGGGATCGGCTGTACCATGCGTCTGACCAACTCTTGAAACACAAGGCGGCATTGGAACATCACCTGTATGGTCACGCCCAGGCCCTGTTTGGTTTTGAGGAAACGATTACCCTGTACGATTTAACGAACACGTTCTTCGAGGGGCAGGTAAACGGTGTTGACAAGGCCAAGCGGGGACGCTCCAAGGAGAAACGTTCTGATTGCCCCCTGATCACCTTGGGACTGGTACTTGATGGCAGCGGTTTTCCCCGCACCAGTGAGTTTTTTGCGGGTAACGCCAGCGAACCGGGTACCCTGCAAGCCATGCTGGCGGGACTGAACAGCAGGCCAGGCAGCATCGTGGTGATGGATGCCGGTATCGCCAGCGAAGCCAATATCACCTGGCTGCTTGAGCAGGGCTATCGTTATCTGGTCGTCAGCCGCAAGCGACAACGCGAGTTTGATCCTGAGCAGGCCGTGATGGTGAAGAAAGAACCGGGGCAGACCGTTCGCATTCAGCGCGTTGTCAATACCGAGACTGGCGAGGTGGAACTCTACTGCCACTCGCAGGCCCGCGAAATGAAAGAACAGGCCATGCAGGATCAGGCTGGCAACCGCTTTGAAGCTGCCCTGCAAGGCCTCCATGAAGGGCTATCCAAAAAAGGAACGACCAAGCGCTATGACAAAATCCTTGAGCGCATCGGGCGATTGAAAGAAAAGCACCGTCGCGTAGCCCAGCACTATACCCTTCGGGTTGAGCATGATGAAGCCAACGACAAAGCCACCGCTATCCACTGGGAGCGTTCAGAAAAGCCGCACTCTCAGGCGACGCACCCCGGGGTCTATTGCCTGCGCACTAACCTTGTCGACTGGGATGAATCCACGTTATGGCGCACCTACACCATGTTGACTGATCTGGAGGCGGTCTTTCGCAGCCTCAAGAGCGAACTGGGCATGCGCCCCAACTTCCATCAGAAGGAAGCCCGTATCGAAGGCCATCTGTTCATTACACTACTGGCCTACCACCTGGTGCATACGATCCGCACCCAACTGAAGTCCCAAGGCATTCACGACAGTTGGGAAACGATACGTCGCAAGCTGGAAAACCAGCAGCGGATCACAGTGAGCCTCAAGCGAGAAGATGGCAAAACCGTTCACATCCGCAAGACGACACGCGCAGAACCCCATCAGAAAGCGCTATACGATGCCCTGGGTATTTCTGCCAAGTCGGGAAAGGCCGAAACAACCGTCGTCTGAGTCCAGCCCACAAAAAGCAAATTTGTAATGCCATAACGGACTTGATCCGAAGCCTATCTATTTGTTTTTTATGATATTCTTGTCAGTGAAATCGAAAGATGGGTTAGCCCCACTCTCAATCAACCCATCCCTTCTATCAGCCTCACCTAGCACATA
>NW_014588673.1:1856-2152 GCF_000485595.1 Priapulus caudatus | reverse complement strand
AGCGAGAGAGAGAAGAGAGAGAGAGAGAGAGAGAGAGAAGAGAGAGTGAGAGAGCGAGAGCGAGAGAGAGAAGAGAGAGAGAGAGAGAGAGAGAGAAGAGCGTGCCTTAATGGCAAGCATTGATGCACGCATGCATGTTCTGCTGCCGCCGCCACACAGTAAACACACGCACGCGACACGCGCACACGCACATGCCATACACGCACACACACACACACACACACACACACACACACACACACACACACACACACACACGACACACACACACACACGACACACACACACACACACAC
>NW_014588673.1:0-516 GCF_000485595.1 Priapulus caudatus | reverse complement strand
CTCTCTCTCTACTACTCTCTCTCTACTCTCTCTTCTCTCTCTCTCTCTCTCTCTCTCTCTCTCTCTCTCTCTCTCTCTCTCTCTCTCTCTCTCTCTCTCTCTCTCTCTCTCTCTCTCTCTCTCTCTCTCTCTCTCTCTCTCTCTCTCTCTCTCTCTCTCTCTCTCTCTCTCTCTCTCTCTCTCTCTCTCGCTCTGTCCCAGCCTCTTTTCTTCCTCTTTCATGCAGAGGTGCTAATTATGTATACATGATACGGTAGCTGAATAGCGCACAACGACGACGATGATGACGACGACGACGATGATGACGATGATGACGACGACGACGATGATGACGATGATGACGACGACGATGACGATGACGATGATGACGACGACGATGTTGAGCGGTAGAGAAATAGAGAGAGAGAGAGAAAGAGAGAGTGAGAGAGCGAGAGCGAGAGAGAGAGAGAAAGAGAGAAGAGCGTGCCTTAATGGCAAGCATTGATGCACGCATGCATGTTCTGCAGCCGCCACCAC
>NW_014588671.1:1782-2153 GCF_000485595.1 Priapulus caudatus | reverse complement strand
GTTTGTACATCTATAGATACACTGAGTGCTAGTGAAGTATATCACATGTTTGTACATCTATACTGACACTGAGTATTAACAAAGTATATCACATGTTTGTACATCTATACTGACACTCAGTGTTAACAAAGTATATCACATGTTTGTACATCTATACAGACACTGAGTGCTAGTGAAGTATATCACATGTTCGTACATCTATACAGACACTCAGTGTTAACAAAGTATATCACATGTTCGTACATCTATACAGACACTGAGTATTAACGAAGTATATCACATGTTTGTACAGCTATACAGACACTGAGTGTTAACAAAGTATATCACATGTTTGTACATCTATACTGACACTCAGTGTTAACAAAGTATAT
>NW_014588671.1:0-1107 GCF_000485595.1 Priapulus caudatus | reverse complement strand
ATTGAAGTCACACTCCTTCCCTATTATCTACTTCTGATATCATAGAACAATATCATAGTTTCTTGCATGTCTCTTTGTCTCCTACCTTTGTAACGTTCTCCTGAAGCTTCTTATAACACTCTATGCCCTCCTTTGCTTTCTTCATCAAGTCATCGTAGATGTCGTACGAATTGATGATCGATTCAATTCTGGTTTCTCTTCTGCCGTGGGTAATATATAATTTAATGGTTAATAAATGTGTGTCTCTTGAGCGAGAAATCGCTAATAAATATGCATCACTTGAATGACAACTGTGGCAACGAATACAGATAAGATGGAAAGATAGATATATGGATAGTATCATATCGCCACCATTGTAATGCCAAATCTTCACTGCAATACAAACATGTCAGGTCTTACGAGATGGCGATTATATTACAAAACATCGCAATAAAATGGCATTTCTGTCTGGGAACTCAATTTACTAGATAGATTTTAGTCAGGAACAGTATGTGCCAGGGTATTTCTTGAAAATTGACAAGCAAACATTTGTACTGATTACTGTACTGTACTTGTACTGTACGGCTAAACATGTTTATGAACGGGCCAAAATTAGTGTCAGTTCTACACATTCCACGCGCTCACCTCTGCTGATGGTCGTTGACCTTGCGACGTGTGTCCGCATACTTGGCGTTAGCGTCGGTCAGAGCACGCAGTATGTTTTCCTGCGCCGCCAGGTTGCGTTGTATCAGGTCACTCGGTTTCACGTACTTTGTCAGCTGTTCCTCAAAGAACTCCTAAAATTAAAAGAATTATATATATATATATATACATATATATTTAATGACAAACACCCTCCCCTATAGAAAACTATCTATTTATATATTTGGCGCGTGTCCTACTGCTGCTGCTGCTGCTACTTCGATGGACTTGGTCGTGATTGGTTGAGACTGGTGCATGCGCCGTAACCCCGTACGCCCGTGTACACACATGGCTTACAAAAACAAATCGATCCAGTCCTACGCACGGCGCCGCGCCGCAATTCTTGAATATTGTTGATGCAATTGTGGTGCATATTCACACATGAAAGAAACATGAACTTCTATATGCAGTAAGGTGAGCACACAG
>NW_014588670.1:1020-2153 GCF_000485595.1 Priapulus caudatus | reverse complement strand
CGTGTGTGTGTGTGTGTGTGTGTGTGTGTGTGTGTGTGTGTGTGTGTGTGCGTACGTGCGTGCGTGCGTGCGTGCGTGCGTGCGTGCGTGCGTGCGTGTGTGCGTGTGTGTGTGCGTGTGTGTGTTAATCAGGGGCATATCCAGGAATTCTGGAGGGGTGCTGTAAATAGCAGCAGGCGGGTTGAAGATACCCCATTGATTTTTTTGACTGTATAGGTCTACCTTAAAATCCAATGTATTTTTAACCCCGTTATTTTACTGTTTCGTACCTGGTTGCATATATATATATATATAAACACGCAATACTATCAGTTTTAACAACATATTTTTAATTTCGATGCATTTCATTCTATTTCATCTGATAACCTTTTGCCACATACACACTAAAAGCAGGCCTGTAGTCACTAAGGTAGGTGTGGAGGCGCCATAATCCCCTCGACCCACTAGCCGCCCCACTCAGTGATTTACTGTTTCTTTAATCAACACGATTTCATCTATAGTTTGACCCCTAACGTTATTTCTCTAACTAACCAACTGTCATATGCGATTAATTTATCGGTATCTATACTATTATTTATATCTATACTCTATATTATAAGTACATTTCGTTTAGGGTAAATCTATGTAATTAATCTCTTAGTAACAATTTCCTTAATCGTAGTTACACACTTGATAACGTTTAACGCGCCTATAATACCACAACAATGATAATTATACTAGATCCATTTCGTAATTTAGAGAGCTTCATCGTAGATTTGATTGGGTTATTGATTGAGTTATTGATTTGATTGATTGATTTGATTGATTGATTGCTAATTGATTGATGATTGATTGATTGATTGATTGATGATTGTTGATTGATTGATTTGATTGATTTGATTGGGTTATTGTCAGATCGCCGTCATACCAGCCGATCCCGGAAGATCAAGCCCTCGTGGTGAATCCCGTAGCTATAATTGACCTAGCGGCTTTAGGAGTTCAAGGCATTCAAGCAAATCCAAAGGCCATCGTGAGTGAATTCAACCCATAACGGCTCAAGGTGGGTATAGACGGTAGGAATTGGTGAATTAATCTTAATTCAATGTAGATGCATGCATGCACGCGTTAGTATAAGTAGGGTATACCATCAAACT
>NW_014588670.1:0-392 GCF_000485595.1 Priapulus caudatus | reverse complement strand
TGTAGATTAATAAACCCAGAAGAAAGGAAGTAACTATAGATGGAATTGACCCAGAGAGAAGAAACAGGAATAGACTCAGAAGGAAGGAACGATATCATCCAAATGGAAAACGCGTGTAAAGAAACCAGACTTATATTTTGCAGTGAGTCGTTAACCCATTATACGACACAGCATAGACATGATAGCAATCTTCAACTGTCAAACATACTAGAATCACGGTTGCGGGCAGAGTGCACACTGCCTGTGCGAGGGTCCGCGGCTTTCTGTCCGTACTTTTAGTTGCATTCCCTGTGTGTGTGTGTGTGTGTGTGTGTGTGTGTGTGTGTGTGTGTGTGTGTGTGTGTGTGTGTGTGTGTGGTGGGTAGGGTAACTTGATGTGTGGATTTGGAATA
>NW_014588669.1:1474-2153 GCF_000485595.1 Priapulus caudatus | reverse complement strand
ATATATAATATATATACGTATAATCTGAATAACACGAACATGTTTAATAGTAATACACGTGCCATCAGCTCACGTAATACTTTTCCGATACGACATTCGCGTGTAAGAGAGTGGCTCTATATATATGATATCATGCCACATATAATCAGGAGTCTATCAATATTGATAGACTCCTGATATAATATGTGACAATACATGATCTACCCGCCAGACAGCGAGGCGCTCGCCTGCGCACGTACGCGCACGCGAGAGACTGTTCCTGCTATACGAGAAATATTATACGCTGCATCTCTCTCTGTCTCTTCTCTTCTCTCTGCTCTTCTCTCTCTCTCTCTCTCTCTCTCTCTCTATCTCTCTCATCTCTCTGCTCTCTGCTCCTCTCTTCGTTCTCTCTCCTCTCTTCTCTCTACTCTCACTGCACTCACTCACTCACTCACTCCTCACTCACTCACTCACCCATCGCGACCCACTCACTCACGATTCTCACTCTCTCCGTCTCTCTCTATCTTCCTCTCGTCTCCTGCTTCTCTCTCTCTCTGCTCGTCTCGTCTCTCTCTCTCTCTCTCTCTCACCCTCTCTCTCTCGTGCTCTCTGTCCTCCGTCTCTCTCTCTCTCCCTCTCATCCTCTCTCTCTCTCTCTCTCTCCCTCTCTCCCCACGCCTCTCTCAACCCCCTCTCT
>NW_014588669.1:0-349 GCF_000485595.1 Priapulus caudatus | reverse complement strand
ATACGATGCGTGCGACAGAATTTTCTCATACAATTAATTTTCTCTTATGAGACCGGGAAAAGTTTCTATTCTCTGCAATTTACTATTTATAGGTGACGCACTATAGAAATACATCGAGAACGCTCATGTACATGTGATCAGCACGTCCCCATGCGGCACAGTAAGCAGTAATAACAGCAGCAGCAGCAGCAGCAGTAGCAGTAGTAGCAGCAGCAGTAGCAGCCGTGGCAGCAGCAGCAGCAGCAATACAGCAGCAGCAGCAGCAGCAGCAGCAGCAATACAGCAGCAGCAGCAGCAGCAGCAATACAGCAGCAGCAGCAGCAGCAGTACAGCAGCAGCAGCAGCAGTA
>NW_014588668.1:1897-2153 GCF_000485595.1 Priapulus caudatus | reverse complement strand
GTGTGTGTGTGTGTGTGTGTGTGTGTGTGTGTGTGTGTGGGATGCTGCCAGCGGCCAACATTGCAACAACAATAGCAGCAAAATGTCAATGTCAATGACCGACTTAACCTGAGGTTTATACTGATTGGTAAACAAGGCGATTCCTTTCTCGTTGTACGCACGCGCGCACAGACGCACGCATTAACACACACACGCACGCATACACGCACACGCACACGCATTCGCACACGCACACGCACACACACCCGCACACGCC
>NW_014588668.1:0-433 GCF_000485595.1 Priapulus caudatus | reverse complement strand
GTAGTAGTAGTAGTAGTAGTAGTAGTAGTAGTAGTAGTAGTAGTAGTAGTAGTAGTAGTAGTAGTACGTAGTAGTAGTAGTAGTAGTAGTAGTAGTAGTAGTAGTAGTAGTAGTAGTAGTAGTAGTAGTAGTAGTAGTAGTAGTAGTAGTAGTAGTAGTAGTAGCAGCAGCAGCAGCACACGCGCGCACACGCACACCAACAATGCACACGCACACGTATACGCGCACGGACACACAAACAAATACGTGCCGAGAGAGAATGGGGAGAGAGAAGGAGAGAGAAGGAGAGAGAGAGGGCCAGGGCGAGAGAGAGAGAGAGAGAGACAGCGCGTAAGAAAACGAGAGAGAGATAGCGCGCAAGGAAACGAGAGAGAGAGAGAGAGAGAGAGAGAGAGAGAAGAGAGCGCAAGAGGAAGTAGTAGAGAGAGAGAGG
>NW_014588667.1:8458-8762 GCF_000485595.1 Priapulus caudatus | reverse complement strand
CACCATGCACCATGCACCATGCACTATGCACTATGCACTATGCACTATGCGCTATGCGCTATGCACTATGCACTATGCACATGCACCATGCACCATGCACCATGCACCATGCACCATGCACCATGCACCATGCACCATGCACCATGCACCATGCACCATGCACCATGCACCATGCACCATGCACTATACTGTATGCACTATGCACTATGCACCATGGACCATGCACCATGCACTATGCACTATGCACTATGCGCTATGCACTATGCACTATGCACCATGGACCATGCACCATGCACTATGCACT
>NW_014588667.1:6755-6993 GCF_000485595.1 Priapulus caudatus | reverse complement strand
TGCACTATGCACTATGCACTATGCGCATGCACTATGCACTATGCACTATGCACTATGCACGATGCACTATGCACTATGCACCATGCACCATGCACCATGCACCATGCACCATGCACCATGCACATGCACAATGCACCATACACTATGCAGTATGTACTATGCATTATGCACTATGCACTATGCACTATGCACTATGCACTACAGTGCATGCACTGTGCACTATGCACTCTGCATTATG
>NW_014588667.1:1852-2153 GCF_000485595.1 Priapulus caudatus | reverse complement strand
CTATGTACTCTGCACTATGCGATATGCACCATGCACCATGCACCATGCACAATGCACCATACACTATGCAGTATGTACTATGCATTATGCACTATGCACTATGCACTATGCACTCTGCATTATGCATTATGCATTATGCATTATGCACTATGCACTATGCACTATGCACTATGCGCTATGCACTCTGCGCTATGCACTATGCACTATGCACTCTGCACTCTGCACTATGCACTACAGTGTATGCACTATGCACTTATGCACTATGCAGTGTGCATTATGCACTATGCACTATGCACTATGC
>NW_014588667.1:0-503 GCF_000485595.1 Priapulus caudatus | reverse complement strand
ATGCACCATACACTATGCAGTATGTACTATGCATTATGCACTATGCACTATGCACGATCCACTATGCACTATGCACTATGCACTATGTTCTATGCACTATGCACCATGCACCATGCACCATGCACTATGCACTATGCACTATGCACCATGCACTATGCAGTATGCAGTATGCACGATGCACGATGCAGTATGTACTATGCATTATGCACTATGCACTATGCACGATCCACTATGCACTATGCACTATGCACTATGCTCTATGCACTATGCACTATGCACCATGCACCATGCACTATGCACTATGCACCATGCACCACGCACTTTGCACTATGCACTATGCACTATGCACTATGCACCATGCACCATGCACCATGCACCATGCACCATGCACTATGCACTATGCACTATGCACCATGGATTATGCAGTATGCACTATGCACTATGCACTATGCACTATGCACTATGCACTATGCACTATGCACCATACACCATGCACCATGCAC
>NW_014588666.1:1842-2154 GCF_000485595.1 Priapulus caudatus | reverse complement strand
CTCACTTGTGACTTTACTCACACTCACCAGCGATCTTACTCACACTCACTTGTGACTTTACTCACACTCACCTGTGACTTTACTCATACTCACCTGTAACTTCACCCACACTCACCTGTGAATTTACTCACCTGCAGCAGAAACACGGCGCACTTGTTGGAAACGTAGCCGGAGACGTCGCTCGTCTGTATCGCCAACACGCGCCGCGTCGAGCGAGCGCACGCGCACGACATTTTGTCGCACGAATCGCATCAATTCCCCGTCCGCCACGCAGTCGTACTCTCTACCCGCGATTCCATACGCTCGCGAATC
>NW_014588666.1:0-343 GCF_000485595.1 Priapulus caudatus | reverse complement strand
CGAAAGTACCCGGATGAACCGTACACATTAGATGAAAATGATTTGGATGATATACATTTCATGAAACAATAGCCCTCATAATGGAAAGATAATTACTACTATTATGTTATTTAAGACTTGATTTCTCCTGATTACATTCTAAATCTTCCCATACAGGCTCATTGTTATTTTGTTGTTGGTACTGGTAGCTAGTACAAGTAATACTAATACTAAGTAATAGTATACTATATCGCTGTTTGTTTACAAATTCGGAGGTAATTTGCAACATTTTATGAAGTTTGTTTTTCAAAAAAGTAGCATGGAAATAAAAGATTCAAATCACCTCTTTCATTTATATTGATGG
>NW_014588665.1:1797-2154 GCF_000485595.1 Priapulus caudatus | reverse complement strand
TAGCTAGGATGTGACATCACTGATTGAGACAGGTGAGTAGCTAGGGTGTGACAGCAATGATGCAGACAGGTGGGTAGCTAGGGTGTGACATCACTGATGCAGACAGGTCGGTAGCTAGGGTGTGACATCACTGATGCAGACAGGTGAGTAGCTAGGGTGTGACATCACTGATTGAGACAGGTGAGTAGCTAGGATGTGACATCACTGATGCAGACAGGTGGGTAGCTAGGGTGTGACATCACTGATGCAGACAGGTGAGTAGCTAGGATGTGACATCACTGATGCAGACAGGTGGGTAGCTAGGGTGTGACATCACTGATGCAGACAGGTGGGTAGCTAGGGTGTGACATCACTGAT
>NW_014588665.1:0-473 GCF_000485595.1 Priapulus caudatus | reverse complement strand
GTGAGTAGCTAGGATGTGACATCACTGATTGAGACAGGTGAGTAGCTAGGGTGTGACAGCACTGATTGAGACAGGTGGGTAGCTAGGGTGTGACATCACTGATGCAGACAGGTGAGTAGCTAGGGTGTGACATCACTGATTGAGACAGGTGAGTAGCTAGGGTGTGACATCACTGATGCAGACAAGTCGGTAGCTAGGGTGTGACATCACTGATTGAGACAGGTGAGTAGCTAGGGTGTGACATCAGTGATTGAGACAGGTGAATAGCTAGGGTGTGACATCACTGATTGAGACAGGTGAATAGCTAGGGTGTGACATCACTGTTGCAGACAGGTGGGTAGCTAGGATGTGACATCACTGATGCAGACAGGTGGTAGCTAGGATGTGACATCACTGATTGAGACAGGTGAATAGCTAGGGTGTGACATCACTGTTGCAGACAGGTGGGTAGCTAGGATGTGACATCACTGATG
>NW_014588664.1:0-2154 GCF_000485595.1 Priapulus caudatus | reverse complement strand
TCGCGCCAGTGGTGCGGTGATCCGCATCCGGGGGCAATATGATATTCGCCCACCGCGTGTGCGAATAAGGACACATTTGCCTGCTAGCTTGCTATTCGAAACCGCGGCAACAAAACACCACACACACTAACACACACATGACGGCTAGCCACAACACCAATGTACACACACACAAACCACACACACCACACACATCACACAACACACGACACACAACTTTAACCACATACAAAACACACACACAGCACACACACAACACACCACACACACACACACACACACATCACCCACCACCATAACATACACACCCACTACACACAAGCCGATGGCGGCAGACTAGATAGCGAAGGTGAAGATGCTAGATCGATTGTACATGCACACGTGCTTGTCAGCCTAGGCGGTCCATTTGAACGTATAAGAACGGGCAGAATATTATCTTGCGAATCAGGACGAATAAGTGCGAATAACGTGCGAAGTGCAAAATAATTGCGAAGAGGACAATTTGTGGCTATTCGCACCGCACGGGCGGTGCGACAAGAACACGTTGTTGCTATTCGCCACCGCGGACACACCACACCCACAAAACACCACCAATACAAACACACACAACACCACACACCACCAGGCACACACACCACACACCAACGACACACACACACACACACACACGACAGCGCACAACGACACATACACACCCACACATAACACACAACATACACACACACACACATACCACAACACACACATACCAAACACACAAAACACACACAACACACACACCCCATGCACACACACACTACATACACACACAACATAACACAATCGTGGCGGGTGCTGGCTAGCGAAGTGAAGCATGTAGAGTAATTTTACCATGCCGACGTGCCTGTTCGTGACGGCCTGCAAAAATTCTTTTTCCCGCATTGGTTCAGGACCACCATAGATGTGTTTTTGTATAAATGGTTCTTAGTAGTTATTGTTTGGATTTATTAGTTAGGTTTTAGGGTTTCGAAGAGTTTGACGTTTTTGAGCACGTGAGAGCGGGGGTTTAGGGAGGTTGAGGGGAGGTTGGAGGTGTTGGAGGCGTTGAGGGTGAGGGAGAGGATGGATTTCGAATGGGGACAGGGGGCCTGCGCGGAGAAGTGAATTAGGGGATTTAATTAGAGTTTGCCCGGCCCTTCCGGGAACGGATGAGAACGAGGGTCCGTAGATTATATTGAGCGACTTTGGGCAGGCAACGGCGAAGACGGTGTTAGCAGCGTCAGCGTTGCCATTGAGTTGTGAGCCATGAGACGGGGCATCTGGAGCGCGGATGACGCGCGAGAGGAGGTGAAGCATGCCTGAGATTAAAGATTGCTTTTACGTAGTGAGAAACGGTTATTACCGATCTTTACGCGATTGAGGTATGTTGGTGCGGGGGAAGCGGCAGCCGGGAGAGGACGACAACCGGCACCGCGCGGGCTGGCGAGGGGGGACGCGGGAGAGGGGACCAAAAGGTGCGGCGCCAGGTTGGTGCGACGGGATCAGGGAGCGGCAAGAGAGATGGGTGCGTAGGCGGCTGGCGAGAGAAGGACACATTGGTGGGAAGGCGCACGGCGGCGGGGGGCGAGACAAAGTGGAACGCGGCGTGGGGGGGCGAGGCGCAGCCGCCGGCCACACCAGCGAACACGCACACGACACACATCACGCACCAAGGCACTGACGGGACATGGGGACGGGACCACAGCACAGGGGACACGCACACACAAGGGGAACGGGGCACACAACACCACGTACAGGCACGCACACACACGCACGGTTACACACACACATCGGACACACACTCAAACCACACACACCACACACACACACGGACAGACACGGAGAAATCACACACTGGATCACAGGGCACACGACACCACACGACCTTTTGTCACATTCCCGAGTCAAAAATTGCAGACAGCGAGGTGCCGGTTGTCGTTCCTCCGGAAAAAAGTAAATATCTTGTAGATAGTAATATTTCGTGTGCATAGTAAAATCTTATCTACATGCTTCACTTTGCTAGCAGCATCCCGCCACGATTGTGTGTATGTGGGTGTGTGTGTATGTGTGTGTGTGTGTGTGTGTGTGTGTGTGTGTGTGTGTGTTGTTGTGTGTGTGTGTGTGTGTGTGTGTGTG
>NW_014588663.1:1751-2154 GCF_000485595.1 Priapulus caudatus | reverse complement strand
TCTCTCTCTCTCTCTCTCACTTGTCTCTCTCCTCCTCTCTCTCTCTCTCTCTCTCTCTCATTTGCTCTCGCCCTATCTCTCTCTCATTTGCTCTCGCCCTCTCTCTCTCATTTGCTCTCTCCCTCGATCTCTCTTTCTCTCTCTCTTGGTCTCCCCGTCTAAAAATCGCAGGAATATTTCTCTCACGGCGCAACTCAGCGTCCCGGCGTGTATGTTCAGTATGTCAGTCCGTCGCGTGTAGGTGTGAACGTGTTGGTAAACGAGTGGGGGCTTTACACTTAACGACTGTAGAAAACACGTCAGCACATATAGCAAGGTTCTTCCCCATCCCCTGTGCGTGCATGGCTAATACGCACGCTACGAAACAAAGAGATTCCTGGTACCTAGCTAGCACCTAATCACT
>NW_014588663.1:0-255 GCF_000485595.1 Priapulus caudatus | reverse complement strand
TGCGCGCGCGCGTGTGTGTGTGAGAGAGAGAGAGAGAGAGAGAGAGAACCAAAGAGGGAGTGTTTGAGGGGGAAACTAACGTTGGCACGCTGAGCAAAAAGCCGTTGGGCCAACGTTGGCAAAATGACGTTGGGCCAACGTTGGCAATATGACGTTGGGCCAACGTGGGCAATATGACGTTGGGCCAACGTTGACAATATGACGTTGGGCCAACGTTGGCAATATGACGTTGGGCCAACGTTGACAATATGACGT
>NW_014588662.1:1869-2154 GCF_000485595.1 Priapulus caudatus | reverse complement strand
TGTGTGCGCGTGTGTGCGTGTGTGTGCGTGTGGTGTGTGTCTGTGCGTTTGTGCGCGCGTGTGTGCGTGTGGTGTGTGTCTGTGCGTGTGTGTACACGCGTGTGCGTGTGTGCATGTGTGTGCGTGTGCGCGCGTGTGTGTGCGCGCGTGTTGTGTGCGTGCGTGTGCGTGGTGTGTGTGTGTGTGTGTGTGTGTGTGTGTGTGTGTGTGCGTGCGCATGTGCTTGCGTGTGTTTGCGTGTGTGTGCGTGTGTATGAGTGTGCGCCTGTGTGTGGACGTGACTTT
>NW_014588662.1:0-236 GCF_000485595.1 Priapulus caudatus | reverse complement strand
TGTGTGTGGACGTGACTTTTATAATTAAAATTAAAAGGAGCCCAATATATCACAGTATATCGATTTTGGCACATACCGTTGCACATCGTTAAATCTTTGACTAATAAATACAATTTTGTTGAAATTAACCATTTCGAGTAGAGAGGATATATTTACGATCGCACGACAGATGTGCGTGTGACTGTGTGTGTGTGTGTGTGTGTGTGTGTGTGTGTGTGTGTGTGTGTGTGTGTGTG
>NW_014588661.1:0-2154 GCF_000485595.1 Priapulus caudatus | reverse complement strand
GGAGGAAAGAAGAGAGAATGGGGTATGATGGAAGAGAGAAGGAGGAGGAGGGAAAAAGAAGGAGAACGAAATGGGAAAATATAAAGGAAAATATGAGTAGCTCTGAATTGAGCGTTATATGGGGAATAGAAGGTGAAGGAGAGGGAGGAGGAGAATTATGAGAAGGAGGGGAGGTAGAGGAGGAAGAGTAGTAAGGAGGAAGGGGAGAGGTGAGGAGAAGTAAGAGGAAGAGAACGATAAGTAGAGCAGGAGCATGACCTCGTACCGACGTCTCTGGATGGGCCGACCTCCGTCCCAATCCATGTGGGCGGGGCCGACCCCCGTCCCGATCACTGTGGGCGGGGCTGACTCCGCCCCAATCCCTCGTGGGTTGGTCCGACCCCCATCCCGATCCATGTGGGCGCGGCCGCCCCGAAATTTTTTTTACCCAAACGGGGGTATTATAACATTAGCGAAGGATTTAGGCGCCTCTGATTGGCTGAATTTGCCAAGATGTTCAGCCCTCGCAGTGACTTGGTAGCAAAATCCCCCAATTATCTACCAAAAACTTTCCCGAACTTTCTGTAAGTTAGCGTTAAAGTAGTTTTTAGTATGTTTCTTTAAAAACAACATGGGTTGAATGGAATTAACGCAAAATATTCAGTGCCGCTTTCTTGACTGAATTTGCTTTGACTGAAAAAAACCTTCATAAGACAGTCAAACAAACGCCGTTTGTGTAAATGTTCCTGTTTGCGCTTTATGACCGCCTACGCATAAGTACTAAGTTTTCTAATGTATTTCACATGAAAGACACAATATTTGTACTCCATATTAATTTATTAACAGCTAGTAATATTACTATAATTTGCAAATTCTTGTGTGCAAATTTGTTATTTTCATCTTAATCTTAAGTCAGTGAGAGCGTTCTAGGCTATATAGTATATGGCTGGCCGCCAGTTCTCTGTTTATGTTCGACCCCCCCCACCCCTGCCGTCGGTCGATTAGTTTACGTTTTCAGCTTGACCTTCAGGGTTTTAAACACTATCGGCTAGCTACTAGCCGACTAGGCTACCGTTACCTGTATCCATGTAGTACTACGTGTGCCTCATACTAGCGTCACACGAGTACGCAGTACGTAATAGCTCCTTCTCATAGTACTGTCAGTGCCCTAGTACTATAGTACCGGTCGTAGCGGGTCGGTAGACATAGCTGTTGTAGCCCGTTCGCTCCTCCCTCGATCCTGCGACGAAGCACTACGATTTGTGAGGCTACATACGTAGCGTATGTAATTAATACGAGAGCAGGGACCCCTCTCATAACTTAAGATTGAAGATGAAATAACACATTTAGCCAAAACGAATTGCTAATTATACGTGATATTTTATTAATTTTGCTCTTTATTTATTAATGAAGGAAAAAAGATATCGTTTTTCATGAAAATACAATCAGAAAAACGTACTTATCCCAGATGAGACGGATACTAGAGAAGGCGTACTGCCGAAAGAAGGTGTTGCGACCGAAGTGCTGAGCGCAGATCTTGCGCGCTAGTTCCGGCGGCAAGGCGGCACGGCGACCGCCGGGAACGTCTACGACAGTAATGCAGCGCTTGCAGATATGGCAATTCGTGCGCCGAATGCTCCTAGCAACCAGCGCACGCATCCATAGCTCCAGCGAACAGCTCCACAATTTTAGTGGGGACACAGAGGGCCAGACATTTGGTGGACTTTCGGAACAGTGTTGCACTTGTTATAAAGAACATAATGTCCTCTGTTCGTAACTAAGCTGTGTCGACGCGAATATCGATCAGAGACTGACGAAATTTTACGCGTTCGCCTACCCAGTAATGCGAATATCGGCGTGCAAGTAACAATAGGCTATATAGGACTGGGACTCCACTGCCCAGCCTCGCATGTTACCTATCGCAGTGACTAAGCCTAAGCGAGAGGCTGGAAGCGAGTTGCCGAGTCTATGGGCTATAGGCGGCGCGCAGGTCGCCGCCACTGCTTTCCAACTCCCGTACGAGCCTCGCCATCTGGAACGTTGCAGAAAAACGTTGCATGTTTGCGGCTAGAAGCCATTTCTCATTACGGCGGCAAGGCTTCGCGACGCGTAGAACTTTAGTGTCAGTCTTTGTGTGATTTCGCTATGACACAGCTCGATTTACGAACAGAGGAC
>NW_014588660.1:1809-2155 GCF_000485595.1 Priapulus caudatus | reverse complement strand
TATATATATATATATATATATATATATATATATATATATACACTATATCTACTGCATCTACTACTATATATTTACTATATATCTGCTGATATATCTACAACATTTTGCTACTATATCTATTATATTTGCTACTATATATTTTAAGTGAGGCTTCTTTGCTCAATAAGGACCTGCTACACTAGATTATAACAGCTACATTAGCTCTGCAGCAGGAATCTGTGTCCGTGCGTGCGTGCGTGCGTGCGTGCGTGTGTGTCGTGTGCGTGCGTGCGTGTGTGTGTGTTGTGTGCGTGCGTGCGTGCGCGCCAGCGTGCGTGCGTGCGTGCGTGCGTGCGTGCGTGCGTGC
>NW_014588660.1:0-556 GCF_000485595.1 Priapulus caudatus | reverse complement strand
ACACACACACACACACACACACACACACACACACACACACACACACACACACACACACACACACACACACACACACACACACACACACACACACACACACACACACACACACACACACACACACACACACACACAAACTTTCACCCTATGTCACAAACCTTTAACCTACGTCATACCGTTCAACACTACGTCACAACCATTTAATCTACGTCATACAGTTCAACCCTACGTCACAAGCATTTAACCTACGTCACAACTCTTACGCGCCCCACCCCCACAACAAACTTTGAACCCAGGACACAAATTCAAGCCTACGTTCCTAAATTTAAACGCGGGTAGAGTCAACACAACGTAAAAGGAGAAACAGACGAGAGAGTGAGCGGGGTGACGTGAGATTTAATAGGCGGTGATTTATGTATGTGTGTGTGCGCGCTGTCAAAGGTCGAACTGAGATTTTAATACGACAGATGCTATTAATATGCAACCAGTCAACTCTCCGGCCCCTCCTCTCTTACTCTCTTTCTCTCTCTCTCTCTCTCTCTCTCTCTCTCTCTCT
>NW_014588659.1:1865-2155 GCF_000485595.1 Priapulus caudatus | reverse complement strand
ATGTGTGTGACGTGTGTGCGTGAGCGCGTGTGTGCGACGTGTGTGCGTGTGTGCGTGAGCGCATGTGTGTGACGTGTGTGTGATGTGTGTGCCTGAGCGCGTGTGTGCGACGTGTGCGTGAGCACGTGTGTGCGATGTGTGTGCCTGAGCGCGTGTTTGCGACGTGTGTGCGACGTGTGTGCGTGGGTATACGCGTGTCGGTGATATACGTGTTCTTGTGTTGCACGTGCATGGGCGTTGTAAACGCGCGCGCGCGTGTGTGTGTGAGTGTATTTGTGAGTGAGTGTGTG
>NW_014588659.1:0-497 GCF_000485595.1 Priapulus caudatus | reverse complement strand
TAACGGTGAATTAAGAAGCACCCAATACGTAAAATTATTGTTTATTATACCCCCCCCCCGCCAGCGAGATAATTTGCTAGATGCTATAAGCAGTAGGCATGAACACACATACACACACACACACACACACGCGCGCGCGCACGCACGCACGAATGAGAATGAGAGAGGGGGACGTCATTGCTATTGACTGATTGACTAGATATGTTTATTCCAATGTTGTCCTCTGCCTCTGGAAATGTTCTGTCTCTGTAATGGATACTGTTCAGAAACATTCGCAACTTTGAGGTAATGTTGTCCGTTATATTTCATGTAGACGATGCAACAATTCGAACCATGTGTGACGGTTACCCCCTTGAAGCCCTCGGCCGTTGTTGTGGCGACAGAAGGGGAAGGGCAGGCTCGATAGCGACCGACTCGTCTTCGCCCTGCCTAGCTCGTCAGGAAGGGGAGAAGGGACAGATGGACATTGCGCCACATTTTGCGCACATTCTTGCACA
>NW_014588658.1:1519-2155 GCF_000485595.1 Priapulus caudatus | reverse complement strand
CACACACACACGCACGCACACACACACACACACACACACACACACACACACACACACACACGCGCGCACACGACGCACGCACACGCACGCACACGCACGCACACACGCACGCACGCACACACACACACTCCCGTTGATGTCTACACACTCCCGTTGATGTCTACACGCATTCTCGTATAGGTAGAAGAGGCAGTCCTTGATGGTTCCGTACTAGGGTGTCGTCGTTACTGGATGATGACGATGATGGTGATGATGATGGCCATCCACGGTGCGAGAGATGCGGAGAGAAGGCGAGCTCTCCTCTATATAGTTGCATATGTTCCTCTGTATAACGTTTGTAGGAGACAGGGGAAGGCACGGGTGATAATGGCGGTCGCATGGGACGGAGCAGGTGTGTGTGTGTGTGGGTGGGTGTGTGTGTGCATGGAGGCGGTGCTGTTTACCGCTGCACGTAAATTCCGGTTCCCTCGCAACCGGTTTGTCGCTCCGCATTTTCTCCGCTGCATGCATGCAGGTAAAATTCTCCGTCGCGTCTAGCGACGTGTGAAATGCGCGCGGGCGTATGTGTGTGTGTGTGTGTGTGTGTGTGTGTGTGTGTGTGTGTGTGTGTGTGTGTGTGTGTGTGTGTGTGTGTGT
>NW_014588658.1:0-423 GCF_000485595.1 Priapulus caudatus | reverse complement strand
ATATATATATTAGTCAGAAATAGCTAAACGAGCCAGGTCAAACAGAAGTCAGGAAGACATAGACCTTATCTGCGTAAGTACGATACCAAATCCGGACATGTAATCCGATAAAACAGAGAATTTCATGATATCCTGAAACAAAACAAATAACGCTGATGTAGCATGGGTACGTGTGCGTGCGTGCGTGTGCGTGTGCGTGCTTGTACGTGCTTGGTCGTATGCGTGCGTGTGTGTTAATTATATGGCAGGAGGTTGCGCAGTTAAACTATTTTGTCTATGGGGGGGGGGACGCCACGTGCGTACATGGTATCAAGTTTCTTCTACGTTTCTTCTACGTTTCTCAAGTACCTTCTTTATACGCTCTTGATGGCAGGCCCGTAGCCAAGGGGGGGGATTCCGGGGGGTTCGTACGAACCCCCCCCC
>NW_014588657.1:1793-2155 GCF_000485595.1 Priapulus caudatus | reverse complement strand
TTGTATGTTGTGTTGTAGGTTGTGTTGTATGTTGTGTTGTAGGTTGTGTTGTAGGTTGTGTTGTATGTTGTGTTGTAGGTTGTGTTGTAGGTTGTGTTGTAGGTTGTGTTGTAGGTTGTGTTGTAGGTTGTGTTGTGGGTTGTGTTGTATGTTGTGTTGTAGGTTGTGTTGTATGTTGTGTTGTAGGTTGTGTTGTAGGTTGTGTTGTAGGTTGTGTTGTAGGTTGTGTTGTATGTTGTGTTGTAGGTTGTGTTGTAGGTTGTGTTGGAGGTTGTGTTGTAGGTTGGGTTGTAGGTTGTGTTGGAGGTTGTGTTGTATGTTGTGTTGTAGGTTGTGTTGTAGGTTGTGTTGTATGTTGTGTT
>NW_014588657.1:0-494 GCF_000485595.1 Priapulus caudatus | reverse complement strand
TACTGTTCCTGAATGCACGCCTGTCAAACAAGTTGCTGGTGTTGTTGTGTTTGACAGGTGTGCATTCAGGAACTGTCCAGCAACTACAGTTCCTGAATGCACAAGTTGTTGTGTTTGACAGGTGTGCATTCAGGAACAGTAGTTGCTGGAGTTGTTGTGTTTGACAGGTGTGCATTCAGGAACTGTAGTTGCTGGTGTTGTTGTGTTTGACAGGTGTGCATTCAGGAACTGTAGTTGCTGGTGTTGTTGTGTTTGACAGGTGTGCATTCAGGAACTGTAGTTGCTGGTGTTGTTGTGTTTGACAGGTGTGCATTCAGGAACTGTAGTTGCTGGTGTTGTTGTGTTTGACAGGCGTGCATTCAGGAACTGTAGTTGCTGGAGTCGTCGGCGTCGCATCACCGAGATACTGTCTGTTCGGAGACTCTGTTAATACTGCCTCGCGTATGCTGTCCAACGGAGAGGTGCGTATGAGCACGCACGCACGCACGCACGCA
>NW_014588656.1:1779-2155 GCF_000485595.1 Priapulus caudatus | reverse complement strand
GAGAGAGAGAGAGAGAGAGAGAGAGAGAGAGAGAGAGAGAGAGAGAGAGAGAGAGAGAGGGGGAGAGAAAGAGGGGGGAGAGGGAGAGAGAGAGAGAGGAAGCGATGAGTTGAAGTGGGTGCTAGAAAGACATGAAGAGGAGGAAAAGAATGTAAGAGGTATAGAGAGAGATAATGTGAGCGATAGCAAGAGACAAGGAAAGTGATCAAGCAAGACAAAGAGACAGCGAGAGAGCGAGTAAGAGAGAGAGAGAGAGAGAGAGAGAGAGAGAGAGAGAGAGAGAGAGAGAGAGAGAGAGAGAGAGAGAGAGAGAGAGAGAGAGAGAGAGAGAGAGAGAGAGAGAGAGAGAGAGAGCGAGAGAGAGAGAGAGAGAGAG
>NW_014588656.1:0-350 GCF_000485595.1 Priapulus caudatus | reverse complement strand
AGAGAGAGAGAGAGAGAGAGAGAGAGAGAGAGAGAGAGAGAGAGAGAGAGAGAGAGAGAGAGAGAGAGAGACAGCGAGAGTGATTGTGACACAGAGAGTGGGATGAGGCAGAGATCTTACGTGGGCGTTCCGTTCCTCCAACTAATCCAGCAGCAGACGAAGATTTGAGTTAACTCCATCCTAGCGGACTTCCTAACGAGGCAATCTCAGTAATTGCTCATGATCAATAATCAATATCGATCACGATAACATACATGAATCCAGGAATCGCAACAACAGATGCTCGCTCTCTGTCTCGCTGTTTCTCTCTCGCTCTCTCGCTCTCTCTCTCTCTCTCTCTCCCTCTCTCT
>NW_014588655.1:1623-2155 GCF_000485595.1 Priapulus caudatus | reverse complement strand
TCTCTCTCTCTCTCTCTCTCTCTCTCTCTCTCTCTCTCTCTCTCTCTCTCTCTCTCTCTCTCTCTCTCTCTCTCTCTCTCTCTCTCTCTCTCTCTCTCTCTCTCTCTCTCACTTATTCATTCACTCACTCGGACACCCATTTATCCTCCCGTCTCTCCACCCAGCTCTTTCTACTCCCGCACATACGATATAGTCGGGGGTTAATTAAACCATTGTCAGTCCGTGCGAGCGGCCAGTCAGTCCAGCATGCTGTGATTACGGGCCGACAGCAAGCGTGTTAGATGAATGATGATACAGCTTTAGTCTCACGGACTACAGGGCTACAGGGCTTCAGGGCGGGAGATAAGAGGGGGGATGTTCAGTGAGGCTGTGTTCGGCTAGGCAGGCAGGGATGCGCGCGTGATGTCTGGCGAAGGTCAAGCTACTAATGCACGTTGCTCGCTGCCGCCCTCGTTCTCTTTCTCTCTTTCTCTCTCTCTCTCTCTCTCTCTCTCTCTCTTTCTCTCTTTCTCTCTCTCTCTCTCTCTCTCTC
>NW_014588655.1:0-275 GCF_000485595.1 Priapulus caudatus | reverse complement strand
ATATATATATATATATATATATGGGGAGGCGATCGTGTTGATCCGCGACGTCGCTTGGTATGATCTGTGTTAGGATTTAACATTTATCTTGTTGTAAGCTAATGTATAGAGCGATCTGCGCTAATTAGCCGTGACCTCTGAAGCTATGACGTAGCGGTTTATGCTACACGGTTATCTCTCGATCTATCTCTCTCTCTCTCAATCTTTCTCTCTCTCTCCTTCACGCTTTCTCGCTTTCTCTCTCTCTCTCTCTCTCTCTCTCTCTCTCTCTCTCC
>NW_014588654.1:1708-2155 GCF_000485595.1 Priapulus caudatus | reverse complement strand
TGACTGTAGCTGGCTCTGCAGCAGTGGTGCTTGTGACATAGTGTAATGTAGCAAAACCACATAGTTCTATTGCGCAACACAGAGATGTAGATCGCGAGGAAAATTTGAGCAGCAGCAAAATAATAAAGGACATCTGGCGACTAATAATAACGTCAAGTCTTTCCGAAATGAGATTATTGACGGCATTATAGTCCTTAGTGACACTTCTAATAGAGGTGCATGACAGCAGTAATTAGCCATGAGCAACTACAGTATGAATAATGACTGCAGATTCTTAATAGAGGATAGGGGTAATAAACAGTTAGATGTGACAAAACTACACTCATAAGCAACCGTAAAAGGGGATAATAAACCAGGAAATCTGGCAAGGACCAAGGCTGTCGCACAGGGGTGATCCCTATAGACCGAAGGTCCGATAGACCGAATATTGAAAAGGGACCCACGTCC
>NW_014588654.1:0-1485 GCF_000485595.1 Priapulus caudatus | reverse complement strand
AATCGAGTAATCAAGACACAGAAAGAAGGAAAAATGCGAAGAAAATGATGAAGAATGAGAAATATTAAAAATGTTACAAATATACCTCAGAACGTATTGTATATGTTTCTGTAAAATCTGCTGCAAGATGGTAAATTCTATGGTTTATAATTTTTTCTTATTTTACAGTTGGGCATCGACATGGCGGGCAACAATGGAACTATATCTACAGTGTCAAGGAATAAAGCTAACCAATGCTGGGCGATTTGCGACGCAGGCCAGTACCCGCTCGGGGTCGTAAGAAATACTCGCGCAGTACGCAAGCGAGAACTGCCCGAGTGAGAAGTACAGAAACTTATTTCGCCGGAAAATTGTTTTACCGAAAAAACTTGGATCGCCGAAAAGCTTCGGTAGAAAAGAAGAGTTACTTAGAAGGGATTCGGAACAGTGAGCTGATATAAGTGATAACAGAAATAAGGAAATGGATTGACTGAACATCAGAGGGCGGAAATTATAAGATTGCATTGACACGCGCACTCCAAGTAAACGAACGAAAGAGAGAACGAGATGATGACGAGACGACGAATCACAGAGGAGAGAGAGAGATGAAAGTTAAATGATAAAACCAATGAAAGAGGTGGGTAATAAAAGATAAAACACTGCTAGCCGAGCATTTAGAGAGGAGGCGGAGAGCGAGCCACCTGCTGCGCGCAGCGCGCGATGACTGACACAACACAGACAAAAGGACGCTTACCTTTCTTCTCAGGCGTGGCAGGCGATGAGGGAAACGAGAAAGAGCGATGGGGAACCGAGACCGACGACGAGACATGGGGATGATTATAAGTAAGCCGGTTAAAGCCTAACCATATTAACTTTACAAGGAAAAGATACTTTGATTGAGAGAATCATCCCGGCAATTCGCTATTGGGGTCCCTATGCGTAAAGCGACTCAGGAAGGTACCAGCAAAGTAGGCAATAGCCAAGCAGGAGAAATCTGAGAACAATGATTATCGGCGAAACAGGGGACAGAGAAGAAGGACTACGATGATGATATGCCTGCACAGCGGAGGTGGTGTAGGGGGTAGAATTATCGGGTATGGGCAGTCTAAAGTGATTAGCGCTCACCGAAATAGCTAAAAGCTCATTTTTCCTTCTTTCTGTGTCTTGATTACTCGATTATATGTAATGTAGGGAACGTTGTGCTGTGATTAACTTAACTGACACACACGCACGCGCCCGTGCGCGCACATTGGCAACAAAATAATGCAGTAACTGGGAAGTCGCATAATGCTCAAGGCTCTCTCACATCGCGTGCGTGCGTGCGAATAGGCATGTGCGTGTTGGTGTGGGTAAACCTGTAATCATGCTTGGGTATGTAGTATAGAGAAACACCAAAAAGACAGTATAACCGACTTGTCACTAATGGCGAATAGAAGATTAATCATGTGCGTGACTACGTCTGTTAAACCATGCGATAACTCCTGATTAGAAGTCACTGGTCGATCA
>NW_014588653.1:6698-6962 GCF_000485595.1 Priapulus caudatus | reverse complement strand
CATGGTGTTCCAGCCAGGTTTAATAGGGCTGCTGCTGACTGTTGATCTCTTAGTCTGCCATGTTAACATCTGACAATCTTACCCTGACTAAAAATATTAATGATTGGAACTAAAATTTTAATATATATTATAAATAGTAAAAACAAACTTAAACATGCAAGGGGGTTGGCTATATTTTTTGATATATTTTGGTTTATTCACTCATGAAGAAACTGATCACTCATGTGACAGGCCATGGCATATATATTATTAATTATATATATA
>NW_014588653.1:1518-2156 GCF_000485595.1 Priapulus caudatus | reverse complement strand
ATATATATATATATATATATATATATATATATATATATATATATATACACACACATTATATTTCACTAACATACTATTTGATTTACTTAATTAAAGGATGGATAGTCGGCTGCATATGCCATTTAGGACAATACGTAGGTCTCTCGCCATGCTACACAGACATATGCTACGAGTTGGCATCTTGTAATTATTCAAATCAGCGGTAAGCATGTGCTCTCTAGATTTAAGGCATAATTTTAACAAAATATAATTTGCTAAAGATTGACTACTACTATTGATGAAGACATGGTAGGCAACTGCATATGTGATGTCAAACACCACGCCATCTATCGGCTGCTTTAAATTTTACTAGCGTGACGTCAACTAGGAAAGATTGCCACTCTATCAATAATAAACAGAAGCACATTAATCGCAAGCATTTTAGTAGTAGGAGTTATTCTTAATATCAAGCTACTACAATGAGTATTTTTCTCGCCATTTTACACGTGTAATATCAACTAAATACATTTTTATTTGGCAGATATTGGCCATATGCGAACGCATGCAGGTATTCTGCTGTACTATAGGGATCGAGATTTTCTATTGTTATATAGGCACCAAGTGCGTGGCCGTAGCCTCTGTGAGTAGATAGAAGGAGA
>NW_014588653.1:0-402 GCF_000485595.1 Priapulus caudatus | reverse complement strand
AGAGAGAGAGAGAGAGAGAGAGAGAGAGAGAGAGAGAGAGAGAGAGAGCGAGCTGTGTGGTGGTGGTGCTGCTGCCTGCCTGATTGGCCGTACGTGTTGCCTTGAGACGGCACGAGCAGGTGCGCCACGGGGCTGGGTAACCACTAATCACATCATAGTAACAATTGGAGCACACACGCGGCGAGCTAGGAGTGTGGGGGAGAGGGGAGGGGAAGGAAACAGAGGGAGAGAAAGGGGAAGAGGGTGGGAGAGGGAGAGAGAGGAAGAGCGAGCAAGAAAGAAAGAAAGAACGAACGAAAGAGAGCGTGAATTTAGGAGAGAGAGAGTGTGTGTGTATGTATGAGTGTGTGTGTGAGAGAGAGAAAGATACAGATATACAGAGAGAGAGAGAGAGAGAGAGAG
>NW_014588652.1:1909-2156 GCF_000485595.1 Priapulus caudatus | reverse complement strand
CACACACACGCACGCACACACATACACACACGCACACACACACTCACCGCACGCACGCACGCACGCACGCACGCACGCACCGTGTAACGAGCCGAGCAACCTGCTATAGCGCCCGCGCGCGCCTCTTATTGCATTATAGCGAAACCGACGTGCACTGTTGACACTGTGCCGACGAGAGAGAGAGAGAGAGAGAGAGAGAGAGAGAGAGAGAGAGAGAGAGAGAGAGAGAGAGAGAGAGAGAGAGAGA
>NW_014588652.1:0-348 GCF_000485595.1 Priapulus caudatus | reverse complement strand
GAGAGAGAGAGAGAGAGAGAGAGAGAGAGAGAGAGAGAGATGGGCCGCCGTAACACCCGCACGGGGGCTTCCCCCTCCCCCTCACCCTCCCCCTCACCCTCCCCCTCACCCTCCCCCCGCCGCCGTCGTCGCTGTTATTGAAGTTGACAGAGCTATCGGGCGTCCAGATGAATTTCGGATCGATCGTCTTTGTGATTGAGATCGCGGGTCGGCGGCCCGCGCGCCCCCGGTAATGTAACTATCCGACGCGGCTATTGTCGCCGTGTGGCGGCGGCGGTAATCTACCGGAGAAGACGGAGGGAGGTGCAGAGAGAGAGGGGAGGTGGAGAGAGAGGGGGAGGTGGAGAG
>NW_014588651.1:1729-2156 GCF_000485595.1 Priapulus caudatus | reverse complement strand
GGGGTATAATATAATAATTATTATTATTGTTATTATTGTTGATGTTGTTATTGTCATTGTCACTGTTATCATCACTGTCACGTTCACTATCGCTGCTGCTGTTGCTGTTATTGCTGATATTAATGTTACTGTTACTGCCGTTATTGTTGTTTGTTTTTTGGTCACTTATTCTATTCTACCTTATCGATAAGATGCATCTATGTCAGTTTATCCAGTACTAGACGTGTATAGAGCTTAACACGCACGCACGCAGTGAGCGCGCGCGCATGTACGAATGTGTCAAACAGCCGAACAGGCAATGCAGATATAGGAGAGGGAGACATTTACCATGAGGGGGACATTTACCATGAGGGGGATATTTACCACGCTGTAGCGGCGTTTGCGCAGTTGCGCAGGAGGCTGTTATATATATATATATATATATATA
>NW_014588651.1:0-248 GCF_000485595.1 Priapulus caudatus | reverse complement strand
GTGAGCGTGTGTGTGTGTGTGTGCGTGTGTGTGCGGGTGTGTGTGCGTGTGCGTGAGCGTGTGTGTGTGTGTGTGCGTGCGTGTGCGTGTGCGTGTGCGGTTGCGTGTGCGTGTGCGTGTGCGTGTGTGTGTGCATGTGTGTATCTTATATATACAATTTGTTTTTATTCACGTATGATATATCCTATATATGTATATGTATATATATATATATATATATAAATAAGTAAAATTAAGTAATATATTAA
>NW_014588650.1:6648-6869 GCF_000485595.1 Priapulus caudatus | reverse complement strand
TCTCAGGTACGGCGGTGTTGAGTTCCGCCCCCACACCTTCGTCTGCCGCCTCACTGCCCGTATCGCTGTCATCACTACTCGAGCTGCTCAGCTTTTCCCAGTCCTCCTGTTGGATTAGCAAGGTATCATCTCCCATGCTGCCGTTCGTCGATACCAGTCGTTAGTGACGCAAATCTTATTCGCAATGCTTCCCCACCAAACTGCTGATAAGGTGCTCGGCA
>NW_014588650.1:1805-2157 GCF_000485595.1 Priapulus caudatus | reverse complement strand
CGGGGGAGCAAGACCACGAGCCTGCTCACTCCTAGTAGGCGTCACCCTTCTAACTGCCTTCGGAGATCGCGGTTGTTCCAGAAACGCTGGCCACCCCTTCTTGGTCTCTCGTTCCGGCACCCAAAGCGAGGGAGGCTAGGCCGGTGTCGGCTGATCAACCGGTCGAGTGTTCGCCACTCCGCCCTTTCCGGTCGTGCTGGAGAGAGATCGCGGTGCCCCCGCCGACTGAACATCGCTTCTCGGTTTCTTCTTGTCAGTGGCCGGCCTTATGTCGGCCGCGCTCCCCGGCCGCGATGTTGTTGGGTGGGGTAACTCTCCGCTACCCCTCTTCTCAGCCCGGCTTCTTATCTGG
>NW_014588650.1:0-306 GCF_000485595.1 Priapulus caudatus | reverse complement strand
GTCCGGAACGTTCTTGTTTCTCTTCTTAGCCCCTTCTATATTACCTCTCGCAGATCGACGTCTGCGCTCGTCGACAGAATCATGTTTCCTCTACAACCTCTTTCGCACACATTGCCTCTCGATGTTTGTTACGCATCGTAGCCTCGTTTTCGTTTGGCCGCTTATCAGTGTTTTTCTTCAGTCTGCCTATTTGCCTTCTTCCCCCCCTACTCAGACGGAAGCTTGTCTTTACGTAGGTTTATTTGGCGATCCTTTGTCTCCTCTCGTATCTTGGCTCTTACTCCTCCCCGCACACCCACCTGAGTG
>NW_014588649.1:1734-2157 GCF_000485595.1 Priapulus caudatus | reverse complement strand
TGTGTGTGTGTGTGTGTGTGTGTATGTGTGAGTGTGTGTATGTGCGTGTGTGTGTATGTGTGAGTGTGTGTATAGCCCCCGCCACGCCACGCCGCGCCATCTCCGTGAGTCATGATGGAAGTGTTGTGGAGAGTCCGTCCGGGTTCTAACCATATAACACACGTGGCTGCAAACAGCCAGCCATCCGCCTGTGCCTATATACGTGAACCGCCTGGTTAGCAAACACACAGAAGATTCACATGTGTGTGAAATAATGGAAGACGATTCGATGTTAATTTTTGATTAATTCAAAGAAAGATAGTATGTGTGTGTGAGAGATAGAGTGTGTATGAGAGTAAGAGAGCGAGAGAGAGAGAGAGAGAGAGAGAGAGAGAGAGAGAGAGAGAGAGAGAGAGAGAGAGAGAGAGAGAGAGAGAGAGAGAG
>NW_014588649.1:0-598 GCF_000485595.1 Priapulus caudatus | reverse complement strand
CTTCTCTTCTCTCTCTCTCTCTCTCTTCTCTCCCTCCCCTCCCTCCTCTCTCTCTCTCTCTCTCTCTCTCTCTCCTCCTCTCTCTCTCTCTCTCTCTCTCTCTCTCTCTAGCAGTAAGAGGGTGGACGGTGCCCCAATATTTCGCACACACATCTCTCTTGGTTTATTCGAGAAACCGCGTGAGTACGCTCTCGTTCCGAAGCCGCGTGCGAGCGCGCGCCGCTGCTGCCGCCAGCGGCCGCCGGCGGTACTACGCGTGCAGGGTGGATGGAAATATGATGTGAAATAGGTAAACAGGAACTGTGCTCTTTTTACAGGCGTCTGACGCCGAGATTCCGTTCGTAATTGCCCCGTGAGTCGGGCTATTTCCGCCCGGCTGCAATTCCTTCCGTCCGTCCGTCCGTCCGTCCGTCCGTCCGTCCGTCCGTCCGTGTGTGATGATGGTGCGTGTGTGATGGTGGTGCGTGTGTGCGTGTGTGATGGTGGTGCGTGTGTGATGGTGGTGCGTGTGTGCGTGTGTGATGGTGGTGCGTGTGTGATGGTGGTGCGTGTGTGCGTGTGTGATGGTGTTGCGTGTGTGCGTGTGTGATGGTGGTGC
>NW_014588648.1:1857-2158 GCF_000485595.1 Priapulus caudatus | reverse complement strand
TAAATATATATATATATATATATATATATATATACCACTCTCGTGAATGTTTGTGTTCATCGTATTATGGGCGAGGTTTGTGTGGTGGACCGTTTTTGCTTTCCAGTTTTTTTCTTTTCTAGACAAGGATTGCGCGGGCCGTGCTGGTCAGGGTTTGATGGCCGGCTATGCAGCCGTGGTTAGCTGGTCATGTAGCCGTGGTTAGCTGGTCATGTAGCTGGTCATGTAGCCGTGGGTAGCTGGTCATGTAGCTGGTCATGTAGCTGGTCATGTAGCCGTGGGTAGCTGGTCATGTAGCCGT
>NW_014588648.1:0-313 GCF_000485595.1 Priapulus caudatus | reverse complement strand
AATGTAGCCGTGGGTAGCTGGTCATGTAGCTGGTCATGTAGCTGGTCATGTAGCCGTGGGTAGCTGGTCATGTAGCCGTGGGTTGCAGGTTATGCTGCAGCCGTGGGTAACAGGCTATGCTGCAGCCGTGGTGATGCAGGCTACTGCAGCCGTGGGTAGCTGGTCATGTAGCCGTGGGTAGCTGGTCACCACGGCTACATGACCAGCTACATTAGCTGGTCATGTAGCCGTGGTTAGCTGGTCATGTAGCCGTGGGTAGCTGGTCATGTAGCCGTGGGTTGCAGGTTATGCTGCAGCCGTGGGTAACAGGCTA
>NW_014588647.1:1852-2158 GCF_000485595.1 Priapulus caudatus | reverse complement strand
TGTGTGTGTGTGTGTGTGTGTGTGTGTGTGTGTGTGTGTGTGTGTGTGTGTGTCTGCGTGCGTGTGTGGAAGCCTAGCAGGACTCCTGTATGGTTTATGGTGCACTAGCGGAGTGTGGCTGCATCGTAAGCTAGCGGAGTGTGGTTGCATCGTGAGCTAGCGGAGTGTGGCTGCATCGTGCGCTAGCGCAGTGTGGCTGCACCGTGAGCTAGCGCAGTGTGGCTGCATCGTGAGCTAGCGGAGTGTGGCTGCATCGTGAGCTAGCGGAGTGTGGCTGCATCGTGAGCTAGCGCAGTGTGGCTGCAT
>NW_014588646.1:0-2158 GCF_000485595.1 Priapulus caudatus | reverse complement strand
ACACGTTACAGGTATGCTGCTAGGCTGCCCCACACACGTTACAGGTATGCTGCTAGGCTGCCCCACACACAAGCACACACACGTTACAGGTATGCTGCTAGGCCAAAGTCTAAAGTCCTCCGCGTTGCGGAATATCCGCAAAAATAGCAGAATTTGCTTGAATCGCGGAAAACGCAGTTTTGAGAAAAAAGAAAAAAAACCTCCAAAAATGACAAAAAAACGGAATTTAATTAAAGAAAAACTAAAGAAAAAAAAAAGAAGAAAATCTGCTTTAAATTCATCTTAATAAAGAATAATAAACTCACGAAAATAATATTTCACTTTAATAACGCATGTAGTAGGCCTATGATCGATCTCCCATCTGCATCATAACAATCCGATTGCATCACCTGATCGGAAATTTCCATGGACAATTCGCGCTACTGCAATGGCCAATGCAGTCAATTTTCACACTTGAATTAACATTACATCTAAGCTCAGCCAACATCAATTCTAAAATAATTAGCCCTCTCCCGATTCCGTTGCCTCGATGCCAATTTTGGATACTGCAACGTACTACAACAGAAACAGAAACAGAAACTTGTTGTCCCGCAAGCCTCTGCGCGGCCCGCTCTACAAATAGACACAGTATTCAATGGGGACATCGAAGGGCACCTACAATGAGGCAATTAAATAGTTAATAGTATGCAGGCTTTCCAGCAGTCCTTGACAACATTTTAGGGCTAAGTTTAGGGAGAAATTAAGGTTTTTTTAGGGCTATTTTAGGAATTTTTTGGGATGACTCGAAACATTTTAGGGATAAAATAAGTCAATTACCTTTCATAAACATCAACGTGTTAACGTACAGATACAGTTCTATGTGGTATGTGTCCAGTCTACCAGCTATTCCTATCTTCCAAGTCCTCGATACGACTGTACATCATCAAGTTTCATGCAAATTAGGCATGTCTTGTACATCCAGCCAGGAACGGGGTCGTATAATCAGACACTGAAGCTTAGGAATCACTGGTAGACTGAGAGTCACAATACTTACTCTGTATAAAGATAACTAAAAAACATCCATTAGCAGGGTCTCCAACCCTATGAACTCCAAATGCGGAATGTTCCCGCGGTGATCAGTAACTAGTGGCGTATTCAGAAATTGATTGGGGGGCAAAATGTACCTTGGCTGCCGCAGGCAGGCCCGCGTGTCGTAGGCATGCCAGTGCTAGGGGGGGTCTGGAGGCATCCCCCCCCCAGAAAATTTTGAAATATTTAAGCCATTTTCCTGCAATCTGAGGCATACTGTGGGCAATATTCTCATGTCTGATAACACTATCTCAACCCTTGACTCAACCCTACAACCCTTGTCTAATTAGCAGACAAACTACGCGACACCTTGCACACAGCGTATAGGCTGTTCCATTTACCGTAGACATGCCAGATACAAAATGCCTGAAAAAAAAACAATGTGTCTAAGCGAACAATGCGACCAATCAGTGCAAATTTTGTACAGTGCAACTGAAATGAGGAATATAACCTTGCCACTGCAGAATGCGGAAATTAAGCCTAGAAATCGTAATAATTCCACAGAATGAGGAATGGTTGGAGACCCTGCATTAGACATAATTACAAGCCAAAAGTTCATCATCTCATCAACAAAAACTCCAAACATAGCTTTTTTTGGAATTTGAATAAAATTTTAGCCCTTTTTTAGGAATTGCATACATTTTTAAAGTTTTTTTAGGAATTTTAGGGCGAGCTCAAAATTTTAGGAATTTTTAGGAATTTTAGGGCCGCTGGAAAGCCTGTAGTATGCTTTAAGTTTTTTTTGAAAGTCGGAAAATTGCCAAATTTACAAAGCGGAGAAAAGCGTAATTTTGGATATATATGTAAAGCAGAAAATTTTGGACTTTGTGCTAGGCTGTCCCACTTACGAGCACACACGTTACAGGTATGCTGCTAGGCTGCCCAGGGAAAAAAAGTATAATTTATTTTTCAAGCTCGCGTGCATGAAAATAGCACTCTAAAATTTGGTTTGCCTTGAACTCTATGCAAATTTACGGGGGCTCTTTTTGGCATTTCGGGGGCTAAATCGCCCCGAGCCCCCGTGTATTTTTTTTCACTGAGGCTGCCCCACACACAAGCACACACACGTTACAGGTATGCTGCTAGGCTG
>NW_014588645.1:0-2158 GCF_000485595.1 Priapulus caudatus | reverse complement strand
AAAACGACACATCGGAAACATGCACGTTATAACATATTCAGTTTTTTTCCGCAAGTTTTGAAGTTTTTCCTGCCAGTAGACACAAACCGTCACCCACGTTGGGACCGTTATAGCCAGTAGAAAACGGTCAGTATGAAGACAGATCACGACTACCGAAAACTATCCGTATGTGCGCTAAAGACCGCTTAGAAATTTGGTGTGAACTGTAAGCTACCACCGCCATTTTTCCGTGGATGCGCTCGCGCGGCGGTGTATCGTTCTTTATATTACAATCTCGACAATGTCTGGAAGACGAGTGCATGCCGGGGGGCTATGAGAAGACCGACTGCACACGACGGAAGTTTTGATGCGAAAAAATAAATGTTTCAGCATTGAAAGTCTGAAATCTTGACGAGAGATGCCGGCTCCCGCATCACCACTTCTTTGGTTTTCTCGGAATCGATCGCGCAAATAAAACCACAATAAAAATATTCCAGTGTCAAGTGTACTGTAATAAAGACAATCGTAAAACACGAAGTATTACACGTATATAAGGTATGATTGCGTAGATGTTCGTTAACAGCCTAGGACGAAAACTAAGACGGTCAAATAGGCACGTTGTCATCTCTCCCATAGGAGTAACGACTGTTTTGGGCTGCCTACACTTCACATTACCCCAACGATTTAATCAAAAATCGAATGGCAAACGTGACGCGCTCGTGTGGCGTCGAAAGAAACTAGCGTGCACGGGTCGTCTCCAGAAACTAGGACGTTCAAATCGTCATCCCATAAGCGGCTGGACCACACTCAGAACGCCGATGACGATCGGCCTCGCAGGCGACTAAATCGGGGCGACTAAATCCGGCCGCGCTAAAATTGGCCTAGGTGTTCACCATCAATCCGCGCCCGCGTTAGTCGCACGATATTTGGTCAGACACCGATTTTAACTACGGCATAGATTCAAACGTGGTTTGATATATAGTCGGCGGGCAATTTACGTCGCCCCGATTTCCTCCGCCGTAGACAGGTAGACGTTTTAGTCGCCTCCGCAGATCGACAGTAGTGGTCTCGCTGTGCGCCGTAGCGATTAAATTCGCCGGCTGTCACCTCACCTCCACCCCAATCAGAGTTTCATATCGGATACTCGACTAATCACGGAGCTCGTTTCATGTTTAGTGGTAATGCTCTGTCTCCAATAGCTAATAGTGAGCACCGCACCGCAACGCAACGCATGTGTACACGTCGCCACGGCTCAACGCCACGCAACACAATTCATGCAGTACGTTAGTACCGTGCACACCGCGGCGACCGCACGGACGAATGCTCACGCAGCTTGTGACACCAGTGACAGCGCACCGTCACCCACCCGCCCCTGTTACGTACACACGCATCCGCAACGCGCGACCGCCACGCACCCTGTACCTATGCACCACATGCCGACGCCACACAACCTCACGATCCCACGCACGCAACCGTGTTACCTGCCACAACCACACACCCGCATCACGCACGCACGGCAAACGTGTGACTCCGCTACACCACGCACGCACCACACACGCACCAGGACACACCACGTGCTTACGTTCATCACGCGACGCTACAACGCACGCATCTCGCTTACACGACACATGTAACGCTGCACCAACGCACAACGGCACGCAGCAACGAACGACATGTAGACGTCACATCCACGGCAATCAGCAGTTTACGCACCGTCACGCACGATGTAGCTTGTAAGCGCACGCACGTGGCGCGCGAGTGTACGGCACGCACGCAACCATCGCGACGCCAGCGTAGTACGCCACGCGCAGTGAGTTTCCAATCCAACTAGGAAGCTTACTTATCTTGCGTTTATCGCCTTGGGCACAAACTCAAATATAACGTTGCTAATAAGTTACATAGCGCGTGCGGATATCACGTGATCAGGCAACATGAACCCTAGGCCTCAATGCAACTTAGGCAACTCGAGGCCTAGCTAGGCTTCATGACCTCAGGCAACAAGTCACTGACCCTAACTACTACACTAATTCTACTGGGCGTTCGTAGTCCTAATCTGGGGTTATAAAACCGTGTTGTCACCGTGCGGCATCAGGGGCGTGTACAGGATTTATACCAGGGGGGGGGGGTCTGACCGTAACCCAAACTTGCGAGCACGCGAAGGGGGGGTCTGGGGGGCCCT
>NW_014588644.1:1840-2158 GCF_000485595.1 Priapulus caudatus | reverse complement strand
ACAGGCCCGCTGGGCCAATGAGGGTGGAAGTTTTTCGTGCAGACTGCAATGGTCTGACAGGACCTCCTCTCATCAGTCAATCATGCCTTCTCCGCTCTCGAACAAACACACCCATTTCCCAATGGTACCGCTCACCGCGTCCGAAAACGTCTGCTCACCTTGCAAACCTTATTGTACGACACTACCAGCTCCGAAGGTGGCTACGCCACACAAGCCTCATCGTACAATACGCCCCCCTCCCCTGCGGTAACCCTCCCCACAATCAACGATGCCTACGCCACACAAGCTTCATCGTACAATACGCCCCCCTCCCCTGCG
>NW_014588644.1:0-259 GCF_000485595.1 Priapulus caudatus | reverse complement strand
ACCATTTTTACGCTCTTGATATTATCTACACATTTATTGGGTGCAGTTCAATGCGTTGTTGTAATTATTCCTATAGTACGCAATAGGCCTACATGTCATCATGCAGCACACGCCACTAGACATAAGTGATTAGGAATATGAACATATTTTATTAGCTTTTCTTACTATCGCATAATTTCCAGCGAACCCTACAACTAGTGCAGACGTTCCACCCCTCCCGATTTCGCCGGGAGTCTCCCGAAATTTCATTCAATCTCCC
>NW_014588643.1:0-2159 GCF_000485595.1 Priapulus caudatus | reverse complement strand
AAGTAGGACATGCGGGCACCTGTGGGGAATTGACAGGGATTGAGGGGGTATGGCATCAGACCGCGATATCGCGTACTGTAGGCTAGTCGGCATGAGGGGCTAGGACATGGGCATGTTCGGAGAGCCGAACTAGCGTGATGAGCCGGAAACGCAGGCATGTAATGGGCCTTGGCCGGCCACGCGGATGAGGGATAGGGCAAGGGATTGTGCGCGGCAACCGACAGTCGGATGCAAGCAGCGTAGAACAGAGATGTGCGGCCGAAGCGACATGGCATAGTGGGCGGATAGGACAGGGATGCGCGGGAACGACGAGGGTAATGAGGGGTAGGACACATGGTGCGTGGTGATTACCTACAGAGTTCAGGAGGGTTGTTGGACAGGGATGCAAGAGCTAGGACAGGGACGATGGCCGCAGGGAACGACAGTCGATAATCGGCAGTTTAGGGCATGGAATGATGGCGGTCTTTTAGGACAGGCCGATGCAAGGGCTTATGGACTAGGCATCAGGGCCTGGGACAGGGAATGAGGATAGGCATCAAGGATGCTAGTGGGCTGGCCTGACCAGGGAGTGTGGGGGTACGCGGCATCGGCATGTGCGGGTACACCGGACAGGGCATGATGGGGTAGGACAGTGGCTATGAGGGACAACCGACAGGAATGAGGGGTAGCGGCGCAGGCGATAAAGGCGGTAGCGACCAGCGAATGATGGAAACCGCACAGGATTGTCACGGGGCTAGGCACACGTGGATGAGGGGTAGGACAGCTCGGATGAGGGGTCCTAGGCACATTGGATGTGCGGAATCCGACAGGTATGGCGCTCAGGCGGTAGGACACAGATGAGGCGTGGGCGCAGGGATACTATGTGCGCGGAGCACCAACAGGGAGTGGTAGCGGGGGGGATATGACCAGGGAATGTGCGGGGAATCGACCAGGGATGAGGGGTAGGACAGGGATGTACCGGCGAACCGAATAAATGCTGACGCACGGTGTTAGGAAAGGGACTGTGCGCGAAAGCTGACTTGCGGATGAGTGTGCGTTTTAGTCAGACAGGTCCCGGGTATGGCGTTAGCGCCGTACTGGCGAATGTGCGGCGAATCGACAAGCGATGCAGGCGGTATGGACAGGCGAATAAGCGGCGATAGGGAGCGGATTTAGTCGGTCTATGGCGACTTAATGTGCATGTGCGGGAACCCGACAGGAGCGATTGAGGCGCGTCTAGAACACAGATGTGCGGCAATATCGACCATGCGATGTGTCGGCGCTGGACAGGGTGCTAAGCGGACTCACAGCGGATTAGGGTGCGAACCCACAGGTGCGGTGGAACCTACAGAAGGAGGGGTAGCGACAGGGCCATTGAAGAGATAGGATCGGGGGATGCTGCGAGCTGAACCGCACACGGGATAACTGGGTAGGGCCAGGTACTGAGGGTAGGACAGCGGATGAGGTATGACATGGGTATGACAGGGCGCGCCTGGTGACCAAGGATGAGGGCGGTAGGGAACCGGCGTGCAGGGGCATGGGACTTAGCGCCGATTGTGCGCGATTAGCGGCTAGGGCATGTTCTCGGGGAACCGACCACGGCATGCAGGAGTAAGATAACAGGGATGAGGGGACAACCGACAGGCTGGATGAGGGGTAGGCCAGGGAATGCCAGCGGGCTAGGAAAGGGCATGAGGGGTTAGGCACATGGTATGAGCGAGGGGTCGGACATGGATGTGCGGGAATCGACAGGGATGAGGGGTAGGACAGAGATGAGGGGTGGGGCAGGGATGTGCGGGAACCAACAGGAATGAGGGGTAGGACAGGGATGTGCGGGAATCGACAGGGATGAGGGGTAGGACAGGGATGTACGGGAACCGAAAAAGACGAGGTGTAGGAAAGGGATGTGCGGAAATCGACAGGGATGAGTGGTAGGACATGGATAAGGGGTAGGGCAGGGATGAGGTGTAGGACATGGATGTGCGGGAATCGACAGGGATGAGGGTAGGACAGGGATAAGGGGTAGGGCAGGGATAAGGGGTAGACATGGATGTACGGGAATCGACAGGGATGAGGGGTAGGACAGGGAGGTGCGGGAATCGACAAGGATGAGGGGTAGGACAGGGATAAAGGGGTAGGGCAGGGATGAGGGGTAGGACATGGATGTGCGGGAATCGACA
>NW_014588642.1:1718-2160 GCF_000485595.1 Priapulus caudatus | reverse complement strand
GGGAAGCTAACACGACTCCATGTGGCATAAAAGCCGAGGTTCCGCACGCACAGGCGCAAAGACTCGTGCACAGTCACAGAGTCAGGATGCTGGTGTTGCCACGAGAGCATTCCTTATGTGCACTCGCGCACGCGGGCGTGTACCTTCCCCCCGCATGCGTACAGGTGTACGTGCGCGCACGCGTATACGTGGACGCACGCGTGTACGTGCTCGCGCGCGTGTACGTGCATGCACGCGTGTACGTGCACGCACGCGTATACGTGGACGCATGCGTGTATGTGTGCGCACGCGTGTACGTGCGCGCATGCGTGTCTACGCATGCACGCGTGCGGGCATGTCCATCAGACGTGGGTTAGGGTTAGGGTTAGGGTTAGGGTTAGGGTTAGGGTTAGGGTGAGGGTTAGGGTGAGGGTTAGGGTGAGGGTTAGGGTGAGGGTTAGGG
>NW_014588642.1:0-457 GCF_000485595.1 Priapulus caudatus | reverse complement strand
CGAGAGAAACAGAGAGGTGTGTGCGCGCGCGCGCGTGTGTGTGTGAGAGAGAGATAGCTGTGCGTGATTGTGCTGTGCTGTGTGTGTGTGTGTGTGTACATGTGTATGCGTGCGTGCGTGCGTGTGTTGTGCTGTGTGTGAGCAAGAGAGAGAGAAAGAGAGAGAGAGAGAGAGAAGAGAGCGAACCGAGATTTTCCTAACCCGACCGTTCGGCTAGATGCACTAATATTTTACTACAGACGACGATTCTAACAAACATCGAGATAGGAAAACACGAGGAAAGAATATTATGCAACCGTAAAGCCAACCCTAATCATTGCTCCGCACCCGTCTCCAACTCACTGATCCTCATCCGCATTCCCAACCCCCATCCTTCTCTTCTCCCTGTTCTCCTCTCTGTTGCGGCTGCCAACAAGAAACAGCAGAACAAACAACAACAACAACAACAACAACAACA
>NW_014588641.1:0-246 GCF_000485595.1 Priapulus caudatus | reverse complement strand
GCGCGCGCGCACACACACACACACACACATTTCACACAGTTCACACAGTACATTGCAGTTATGTTATATCACGAATCAAGATTTAAACAAAGACGAGCTAGGTAAAAAAATAAAAAATTTATTATATATGGAACTAGTTATTTAATTTTTATATGTCAAGGCTCATGTTACGATAAAGCTTTGCCGACATGTAAGTCAACTGAACAATGAACAAAGATGAATGAACATCGAATCACGGTCTCACCC
>NW_014588640.1:1773-2160 GCF_000485595.1 Priapulus caudatus | reverse complement strand
AGAGAGAGAGAAAGAGAGAGAGAGAGAGAGACAGAGCGAGCGAGAGAGAGAGACAGAGAAAATAGAGAGAGGGAGAGAGCCAGCATGAACGGTGCCTCGTACGGATTTAGGCGCGCGAGAGGGAGCGAGCGTAATACATGAGTAATAGCAGCAGATATCCAGTTAAGCCTCGCTAAACCCCGTCGGTGCTAGCGATTGAGTCCGTGTAGTGTGTGTGTCTCGCTCTCTCGCTCTCTCTCTCTCTCTCTCTCACTCTCTCCCTCTCTATCTCTGTATGTCTGCCTCTCTCACTCTCACTCTTCTTTCTCTCTCTCTCTCTGTCTCTCTGCCCCCCCCTCTCTCTCTCTCTCTCTCTCTCCCTCTCTCTCTCTCTCTCTCTCTCTCTCT
>NW_014588640.1:0-292 GCF_000485595.1 Priapulus caudatus | reverse complement strand
CGCGCGCGCTATCTCTATATGTCTGTCCCACACACACGCACGCACGCACGCATGCACGCACGCACGCACGCACACACACACACACACACACACTCACACGCACGCGCGCGCACGCCCGCACGCACGCACGCACGCACACACACACACACACACTCTCTCTCTCTCTCTCTCTCTCACACACGCACACACACACACACATACTCTATCTCTATCTATATCTCTCCCTATCTATATATCTATCTATCTATCTATCTATCTATCTATCTATCTATCTATCTATCTATCTATCTAT
>NW_014588639.1:1882-2160 GCF_000485595.1 Priapulus caudatus | reverse complement strand
GCACGCACACACACACACACACACACACACACACACACACACACACACATACACGCACGCACGCACAGGCAAGCAGGCAGGCAGTACAAGCAGGCAGGCAGACAGACAGGCAGGGGGGCTGACACTGGCGGTCATTAAACGACCATCACGGCACGCCTTTCACAACAAACCGACCGTGAAGCGACAACGGCAATGTCATTTATTTCGGCAAATCCCCGGCAGAGCCGCCGCCGCCGCTCTCTCTCTCTCTCTCTCTCTCTCTCTCTCTCTCTCTCTCT
>NW_014588638.1:0-2162 GCF_000485595.1 Priapulus caudatus | reverse complement strand
GTTTGGGAAAAAAATTTCGCGAGCCGGCCACCGCCACTCCTCACAAGGAAACGCGAAATCTCTCGTCTCTCGGGCAGGAGGAGGCGGGGGGTGACGACGACGACGACGCCAGTGCGCCTTTACAATCCCGCGCGCAAAAAGTCAACAGTTAGGGCACATTCTGCGACCGCCGGCGGGCGCGCGCGGCCTTGCGGCATAACAGCACACGGCCCCCCTCTCTATTTATTGCGAAGAACAGACGCGAAGAGTGACTCTTTTGTGCGGCGTACATTCTTGCGCTGCGGTTTCTCGCAAGTGTCGTGCTCTTGCCCTGCTAACCCACTTTAGCACAATGCCGCGGGCCTGCAACAATGTGTCAACTGGCGGCGTAGACGGGCGCCGCCGTCGCCGCGTGCGCGGACGCGAGCCGTACCAGCGGCGACGCCGAGCGCCGACTAACCGCGTATAACAGATGAGCCTCGGCCGCGCGGAGATTTTGGCGCAGAAAGTGAAAGGCGAAAAACTGTCTGCTGGCTGCCGACGAGCATCGGGGGTAACCTCTGGTGCGTAGAGTCACGGCTAACGATGGCCTTTATGCGGGATTACGCGCTGTTCGCAGTCGCAGGCGGTTGCGACGCGTACAGGGCCGCCCCGCACACACACAATGCGGACATATCACACGAGTGCGGGAGAGGACGCGCTCTAAAGATGCTGCTTCTAGTGCTAATGCTAAGCACTGCGTCTGGACGATCACGCTGGCAACCCCACCCACACTACTATCACCCTCACACGGGACCCCACCCACACCACCAGTACCCTCACACGGGGACCCCACCCACACCACCAGCACCCTCACACGGGGACCCCACCCACGCCACCAGCACCCTCACACGGGGACCCCACCCACGCCACCAGTACCCTCACACGGGGACCCCATCCACACCACCAGCACCCTCACACGGGGACCCCACCAAGCCACGCAGCAAGCCTCACGACGGGGGACCCACCCACGCACCAGCACCCGAGCCGCCACCCACGGCCCAGTAACCCTCACACGGGGACCCCACCCACACACACCAGCACCCTTCACACGGGACCCCACCACAAGGCCAGCACCCTCACACGGGGACCCCACCCACGCCACCAGCACCCGAGCCCCACCCACGCCACAGTACCCTCACACGGGGACCCGCAGCCAAACGCCAGCCAGCACCCGAGCCCCACACCCCGCACCCTCACACCGGGCGACCGCACCCACCGCCACCAGCACTCACACGAGGGACCCGCCCGCAGCATCAATCCCCAACTCTGCACCCAAGCCCCACACACGTAGCCCAACCAGCCGCCATACCCAAAAACACCATACACCACCGATACTACGACCTCTCCCCTTCCCCAACACACACACACGCACGCACGAGCGCACGTCAGCTACAGCAAGACAGCGACAGACAGCACACACACACACACACACACACACCACAACGCACGCACGGCACGCACGCACGCACACGCACGCATACGCAACAGCACGCAAGGACACGACAGACACCACACAACACGCACACGGACGCACGCACGCACGCACCCACGCAGACGCACGCACGCACGCACGCCACGCAACGCAAGCAGACAGTATGCCGGTGCACAGCAGGCACCACACAGCACAACGCACGCACGCACGCACGCACGCACGCACGCACGCACGCACGCACGCACACACACACACACACACACACACACACACACCATCACCCTCCACAGGCAACCCCACCCTCACCCACCCAACCTCGCACCGACACGCCCCCCCCCCGTTAACCCCACGAACAAGGACGGCGGAGATATCAGAGGCGACACCTGGCGGACTTCATCGATGGCGGGATCAGAGCAGGCACACTGTCATTGTCGCTGCGTCGAACGTCAGAGCCCGTCGCAGCGGCGGCGGCGGCGGGGGGGTGTGGGCTACAGCGGTTAGAAGTGATTTCGAGTTTAGCTTACAACAGCCGGGCGACGTTTCTCCCTCCCCGAGCAGGCTTGTCTTGTCAAATTAGTGGATAGTGCACACTTTATAGACCAGAGTCCACATTGGTATCGATCATTGAGTTCCCCCTCCCCTCCCCGCTCCCTTATGTCGCGTCCCCACCTTTGCGGGATCTAGGTCTCTCTCTCTCGCCCTCTGTATC
>NW_014588637.1:0-542 GCF_000485595.1 Priapulus caudatus | reverse complement strand
CTATCTCTCTATCTCTCTCTCATTGCCTGTTACTCTCTCCTCAACCCTCTTCTCTTTCTCTCCCTCCCTGTATGTCTGTCGCTCACTTTAGTTCACTCCAACTCCTCCTCTCTCTCTCTCATTCACACACTCTCTCTCTCTTTCTCCCTCCAGCTATATCTATCCATCTCTCTCTCACGCTCTCTCTTTCTCTCTCTCTCTCTCTCTCTCTCTCGCTCCTCTCTCTCTCTCTCTCTCGATCTCTCTCTCTCTTTTTTGCTATCTTTTCTCTTTCTACTCGCGTACATCCTGCTTGCCCTGTCTATCACTGTCTAAGAAAGCACGAGAGAGAGAGAGAGCGCACGAGTGAGAGATGGATAGATATAGCTGGAGGGAGAAAGAGAGAGAGAGTGTGTGAATGAGAGAGAGAGAGGAGATGGAGTGAACTAAAGTGAGCGACAGACATACAGGGAGGGAGAGAAAGAGAAGAGGGTGAGGAGAGAGTAACAGGCAATGAGAGAGGAGAAAGAGCGAGAGAGAGAGAGAGAGAGAGAGAGAGAGAG
>NW_014588636.1:1882-2162 GCF_000485595.1 Priapulus caudatus | reverse complement strand
TAGTAACTACTACGCCCCCCCCCCTCGCGGCACCTGTACGCGGGCTATAGTTACTAGAGCTACCTACACCACACCCACCCCCGATCAGTCGCTTCCTCGCATCTCACTCTCACGTATCACCCAATATTGGCAGCCCTGAGAATAGGATGTTTAATTATTACTGGACATGCTCTCTCTTGAGCCCATAATTGTGTGTTGCATGCAGAGGAGCATTTGAACGGGGCGCTTAAATTATCAGTAATAATATTAATAGGCAAAAGAAAGAAACATTAAGACTTTG
>NW_014588636.1:0-323 GCF_000485595.1 Priapulus caudatus | reverse complement strand
CGATGCGCTCACATGGCAATGCGCTCACATGGCAATGCGCTCACATGACGATGCGCTCACATGGCAATGCGCTCACATGGCAATGCGCTCACATGACGATGCGCTCACATGGCAATGCGCTCACATGGCAATGCGCTCACATGACGATGCGCTCACATGGCAATGCGCTCACATGGCAATGCGCTCACATGGCAATGCGCTCACATGGCAATGCGCTCACATGGCAATGCGCTCACATGACGATGCGCTCACATGGCAATGCGCTCACATGACGATGCGCTTACATGGCGACACGCTCACATGGCGATGCGCTCACATGGCAA
>NW_014588635.1:0-2163 GCF_000485595.1 Priapulus caudatus | reverse complement strand
ATATATATATATATATATATATATATATATATGTATATACAAGAGCGTATTCAGAAGCTAGAGGCGTATATAGAAGCAATATAAATATATAAATATATATATATATATATGTATATATATATATTTTTATTTTTATTTATATATCTTGCTTCGTTCTACAGTATGTAGGCTAGAGATTCCCACTGATCGGTTCAGTTAACGAACTGCCTATCTTTGTCCCTTGATACGGAGAGCCTCGATCCCCCCCCCCTCCACACACACCCCTCCAGATATAACTTGGCAGCTGCTTCTGTATGTAGGATGTTATTATGGTACGTATGTTCCCACATAATTATGGAGTTCATATTTTTAGATAATTGGAGGGAAATAAAATAATTGCTTGTTATCTACACTGGCAGCAAGAAGAAGTCCTCACCAGCTACAGCACACACGCCACCATTAACTATATATATATATACTACTAGCGGATTTGTTCTTGCTGCCAGTGGTTATCTATATTGGCACCGGGAAACCGCGCCTCGGGATGTTTTATTTGCTGTTTTTGTCTCGCGTTTTTAAGCAAAATTAAACGATTGAAGTTCAAAATTACTCCTGTCAACGTTTCATACGCGAATCTTTGCTAGAGTTTGTGGCACGAGGTCGCACTATACATGCATTTTCAATGCATTTATATAGGATTGCACATAGCCATAATGCTGGCGGTTGACGGTTAACGAAGGGCGGTATTACGAGGCTAAATTACGTACAAATAGATACAAACGATCTGTACATTGAATTGGCATTTTCTTGGCCGTATATGATACGTAAGTGTGAATGGCGGTATTACAAGGGGCGGTATAACGAGGTTTTGCTGTATCTTGTTTTGGAAGCTGTTCAAGAGAAGTAGATGTGAAAGCAATGCGATTCCTTGCAATCTGCGCAACGTCTCCAAAACATCATTTCATACAACGCCAGTGTATTGTGTTATCGCCTATCGGCTTCTTGTGTATTGTGTACATGTATTGTGTGACGTCATTAAACTTGCGTCTTCGTCATCCGGCTTGATCTCTCGTTGCAAGTTTTACTTATTTGCGGTGTGTTGTTCACTTAATATTGGCGGAGGTTTAACAGCATGACCTAGAAAATCGAACACATGGAGAGTTTGTGTACTTTGCATGGACTTCGGAATTTGACTATTTTTAGTCTATATTTATTAAATTTACCATTCATTTCATTAGAAGTATAGTAATAGTAAATTTTTTATTTCCTGTGCGGCAGCCTAAAAATTACTCTTTTTTTACGAGAGCTCTTTTTTGATATTGTATGAAAAAAAGAGCTCTCGTAATTTTTTTACGGGAGCTATTTTAGGCTTGGCCAGAGCTACTTTTTCATACCATGATTTTGTTAAAATTTTCATAATTTTGATGCATTGACTCTAATATCATTCATCAGCATTCAGCACTCAGCACCAGTATCAGACTATCATTGTTAAGAATTCGTCAACAAATTACATTCGATCACTTTTTTTTTAATCTCATTTCACTCGACTAAAAGTAAGAAACCAATCGCATTCTTATTCAATTTAATTCACACAGACAGACATGCACTACACAGTACACATAGTTTTTAGTTACTTTGAGTATGTTAAAAAAAACTTGTACTGGAATCTCTAGTAATGCCAGGAGCTTCTGGGCAAATTTTATACTTTCGTTTTTCTCCTCCCCAGTCCACGGTACCCCCATGCATACATCAATGCTGCTGCACATCTGCAAAGTTACAAGTGCCTAGAATCTTTAAGTATATACAGTTTACATTGCTTCTAGATATCTAACTGAATAAAAATAGTCCACTTTCCACATTCCAATTTCCAATAGTCCACATAAAAAGTGACGAATTCAGTTAACAGCTTTGATTACGTGCGTGTCAGGTGTCACTGGTCGTGCCCTCACTCCCCACGATAACACCTGCGATATAAAAACTTATTGTTATGCAAGCTGCACTACATGCCGGCGCAATCGATTTCTTAGACCGTCGCGAGTTTTTGTTCGTGTGGCGAATCATGCGTTGAGGGAGTTCATGCAGCTCTAGAAGGTTTGGATACCCCATCTACGTTGAGAAACGGGTCGTATTATGCGCTCCTGTTTACAAGTCTGTATTTTTTTCGTCTGCTGTGCGGCGATTATC
>NW_014588634.1:1935-2163 GCF_000485595.1 Priapulus caudatus | reverse complement strand
GAGAGAGAGAGAGAGAGAGAGAGAGAGAGAGAGAGAGAGAGAGACAGAGAAGGAGAGAGAGAGCGAGAGAAAGGGTGAGCGAGAGGAGAGCAAGAGAAGTAGAGAAGTAGAGAAGTAGAGAAGTAGAGAAGGAGAGGGAGAGCAAGAATGTACGAGAGCGAGGCTAGAGAGAAAGAGACAGAGAAGAAAATCAGAGAGAGAGAGAGAGAGAGAGAGAGAGAGAGAGAG
>NW_014588634.1:0-486 GCF_000485595.1 Priapulus caudatus | reverse complement strand
TGTTCCGCGGGACTCATTCGTGACGAGTTGAAGGGCTGGCTCGATGAATGTATACTTCACCAGACGACTTCACAATTCAACTCGAAGAATTGATATACTAATTGCTCTCGCGAAAAGGGTTTCGTAGCGTGCACGCACACACACGCACGCACGCATGCACGCACACATACACGCACGCACGCACACACGTGCGCGCACGGACGCACGCACGCACGTGCGCGCACGGACGCACGCACGCACGAATAACTCAGTCATTGTCCATGAAGCCATAATCACGACCACAGCAAACACTGTAACATATGTGTGCGTGCGGGCGTGCGTGCGGGCGTGCGTGCGTGCGTGCGTGCGTGCGTGTGTGTGTGTGTGTGTGTGTGCGCGCGTGCGCGCGCGTGTGTGTACCTGTATATACGTATGTGTGTGTGTGTGCGTGCGTGTCCGTACGTACGTGCGTGTGTGGTTAGGCTCTGTGCTTGCTAGGATCTGTTA
>NW_014588633.1:0-335 GCF_000485595.1 Priapulus caudatus | reverse complement strand
CGAGAGAGAGAGAGCGCGAGAGAGAGAGCGAGAGAGAGAGAGAGAGAGAGAGCGAGAGAGAGAGAGAGAAAGAGAGCGAGAGAGTAAGAGACGGTATAGCCTCTACATCTATCTCAGCTCGCGTACGTGGCTTACCTGACGCATGGTGACTGTGCAGTGGCAAACGTCGGTCACCGATAGACGCAGAACTCCATGTCACACGCACGTACACACGTACACACACACACACACACACACACACACACACACACACACACACACACACACACACACACACACACACACACACACACACACACACACACACACACACACACACACACACACACACACAC
>NW_014588632.1:1103-2163 GCF_000485595.1 Priapulus caudatus | reverse complement strand
GGGCTGCAGATCGTCTAGCTTTGTGCAATTTGCAGGGGATTTGCAGCTGGCCTCTAGTACTTTATGCTCATTTTAAACACTGCTAAATTTGGACACACCTGTATCTTTGCTGCCTGTCAGTCCGTTCAGGATAGTCGAGTGCAGACCAGTATTGTAAATACCTTGCAGACCTTACTTGCAGTTATGAATCGTTATACTGTCACCAGGTTTTATGGAGTAGCTAGCTATATTCAGCATGCGAGCATTCTGAAATTTGTTAAATCATCTCGAGTGACTGATTCCAATGTACTTCAAAAGTGCCGAATCTCGAAAACGAAGGAAGCATGACAGAACTTTTCAGCTTGACTTGAATGAATGGCTGCAGTTTGTAAACATCTTACTGAATCCTTTGCAACACGGTTTTCGTTTTTTGTAAGCCTCGGAGAAAAACTTGCAGCACAGCGTTTTGCTAGAGTACCAGTACTAGTATAAGTACTCTAAAGAAGCAGCACATCTGGGTTCCTGCAAATTCCAGCCACAACTTGATATACAGCGTACTCGACACTATGCGAGTTGAATTAGGATCTGTTTTAACCTCCACGACAGATAGCGCTCTCGCTCATGGGCTCAATCTATGGTATCCTGAGTGTGCGAAGGGGGGCACTGCATGCAGTTTGCAAATTGCAGCCTATCCGTTAGCGGAAGTTGGAAGCTGTAGATCAAAGCCTGTTGCCGAGGCAGTGACAGCAAATCAGCAGAGCGACTTGTAGCCCTCTAGCGGAGATTGATAGCGGCAGCGCTAAAACAAGACGGATGAGTCAGTAACCACCGGTTGAAGAGTGAGGAAGAACAGGAATTCCTGACACAGATTCAGCTGAAATCGAGAGCCACATTATGAGTGCACGCTCTCCCAGCATTCCTGCGTCACCGTGTTGATTGATGGCAGAGAGTTCTGGCAACAACTGATACTGCCTCTCCTACTGTTACTGCTACGGCTATTACGTCACTGCTACTGCTGATACTGACGCTCCTACTGCTACTGCTACTGCTACTGCTACTGCTACTGCTACTGCTACTGCTA
>NW_014588632.1:0-273 GCF_000485595.1 Priapulus caudatus | reverse complement strand
CCTTCCTCTCTCCTCCCTCTCTCTCTCTCTCTCTCTCTCTCTATCGCTCTATATCTATCTATCTATCTATCTATCTATCTATCTATCTATCTATCTATCTATCTATCTATCTATCTATCTATCTATCTATCTATCTATCTATCTATCTATCTATCTATCTATCTATCTATCTATCTATCTATCTATTATATCTACATCTCTGTCCCCTGCTGTCTCAATTCAAATTGAAATTAATTTTGTTTTTGTCTGAACAGGCGTGACCAGGGCAGTGAC
>NW_014588631.1:0-2164 GCF_000485595.1 Priapulus caudatus | reverse complement strand
AACATTGCACAAGCAAGCGAACGTTTGCGTGCCACCGCTGCTGCCACCTGCAGCAACAGCAACTACAGCGTAAGGCCAACGCGCACGCACGCACGTACGCACGCACGCACGCGCACGCCCACACACCCAGCAGCAGCAGCTACCCTAGCAAATCTCTCGCAATTTTTTCTCCACCGACGAAACACTCCCGCTCGCTTTCCCCCCAGGGGGCAGTGCACCGCCCCCTGTATAAACCGACGTGTGTGCCACATATGGTAGCGCCACCTGCCGTCATAACCGCCTCTATTTCATACATAACAAGAGAAGTCTCTTCTTTCCCTCCGTGCGCGAGGGAGATTCAACCTTCTCCTTCCGAGCAGAAGAAAGATTCAACATACATACATACATACTACATAATTACAACTACATACATACATAGCATACATACATACATAACATGCATACATACATACACTACATGACCATACTTCATACATACATACATCATACCATACATACATACATACATACATATCATACCCATTACATCCATAACATACACTACATACATACATACAAGCATACATACCTACCGTACACTACATACATAGCATACATACATACATATGCATACATAGCATACATACATACATACATACTCATACATACATACCATACATACGCATAGGGCAGTCTAACATACATACATACATACATACATACATACATACATACATACCATACATACAGTTAATACATACTACTACATACATAATACATAACTACTTACAACATTACTACACTACATACATACCATTGACACTACCATACGTACTACATAACATACATACCATACATACATACATACATACATTACATACATACATACATACATACATACATACATACATCATACACTAATACATACATACATACCTACATGCACGTACATAACAGCATCATACATATACATACATACATACATACATAGCATATATCGAGTATATACACGACACACATCAGCACACACACACACACACACACAGCACACACAGCGACACGTAACACACCGACACACACGACACACACACACACACACACGCACACACACCACACTAACACTACGACACACCACAGCACACACACCACACTACACACACTAAACATACACACACACACACACACACAGCATCACACACACCACACACTCACACAATAACACACAGGGGCACGACAGCGCACGGCATACACAGATCACACACGGACGCATGCACACACACACGGGCCACGCGCCCCCACACCAGTACACACACATCGCACACCACACCACACCTGCACGCGTTCGCGCACACGCAACCACACACACACAAACACACATCACACAACACGAACACACCAGTACACAACACATACACACACACACACGCACACACACACACACAAACACAGCACACACACACATACACAGCACACAATAATACACGACACACACACACACACACACACATCACACACACACACACACACACATATATATATCATACACACACACTTTACACCTCCCTCTCTCCTCCTTGCTTGTTTCAAGGCCCCGGCTTCGAGAAGTTTGCAATCTGTCTCGTTGAAGTACAATGCAGGCGACCGAACGCAAGGCCCTTCCTGCAGTTCACACCGGCTGCTCGTACGCCTGCCTCCCCCCTGGGTCGGTCCTCTGCCAACTTCCCAACACGCGCCTCGCCGTCGTCAGGAAAGGGACGGCAACGCACGGCAGCCTATACATCGTTCACAGACATGCCTGTCACTACATCCTCAAGCTCTCGGACTCACGTCGAGCGAGGGAGATCCTCCCGGCCGAGAAGCTGCCCTAGCCGTGACGTCGGTAGAAAGGGATTCCACCTCATACTGGAGAGACGATCGAGAGAGAGCGCGAGACAACCAGAGAGCACGGATGGAGAAGAGGAGAAAATCTAGCGCTCTAGATGCCTTCTCGCATTGAGTGACGGCCGAGCGGAGACAGACGAAACTCTTTCTTCGCGCGAACAAGAGAGGCAAGGTTTGATCCTCCTTTCGCGCACGGCAGGGAGAAGGTTGACCTCCACGGCGCACGGCAGGGAGGGAAGGTTGACCCTCCTCGCGGCACGGAGAGAAGGCGGTTGACTCTCCCTTCGCGACGGAGGTAGAAGGG
>NW_014588630.1:1525-2164 GCF_000485595.1 Priapulus caudatus | reverse complement strand
TAACGTAAAACGTAAGTCTCTCTCTCTCTCTCTCTCTCTCTCTCTCTCTCTCTCTCTCTCTCTCTCTCTCTCTCTCTCTCTCTGTCTCTCTCTCTGCGCGCGCGACGGACGCAAACGCAGGCAGCCGAACAATAGCGGCGCACGCAAACGCTCGCGGGGTAACCATGGCAACGCGGAGGCGGCGGCACCGCCGGGAGCTCACGTGCGGAGGAGAGGAGCGACAGCGGACGATGACGATGACGATGACGACGGCGGTGGCGACATCAGCACGTAGAGGCCGGTGGGTACGAGCGTGATGCCAGCAGCAGCAGCAGCAGACGCGGCGGCGGCGGCAGCGGCTGTAGCAGCATCGTGGCTAGAAGACAGGCGGGCGGGCGGACGGGCGGCGGTGGCGGCAAAAAACACACGGAAGGAGATTATTACAAGCAGGAGATTAACTACACGCTATAACAGCGCTAACAGACACGCGAACATATCAGCAAATACAGAGGGAGGGATGGAGGGAGGGAGGGAGAGAGAAGTAGAGAGGGATGGAGAGAAGGAGGGAGAGAGAGAGTGAGAGAGAGGAAGAGAGGGATGGGGAGAAGGGGGGAGAGAGAGGAGGGAAGGAGGGAGGGAGGGAGGGAGAGAGGAGGGAGG
>NW_014588630.1:0-235 GCF_000485595.1 Priapulus caudatus | reverse complement strand
GAGTGCGTGCGTGCGTGCGTTTGTGCGTGCGTGCGTTTGTGGCGTAGCGAAGAGAGAGAGAGGTGTGTGGTGCTGTGATATTGTAATATGTCGGGCAGGCTGACATATTTATAACCGTAACATACAGAGACGAGAGCGCTTGCCGCACACACACACGCACACACGCACGCACACACACACACACACACACACACACACACACACACACACACACACACACACACACACCACACAC
>NW_014588629.1:1686-2165 GCF_000485595.1 Priapulus caudatus | reverse complement strand
TAACTGTCGCGTGTTAACTGTCGCGTGTTAACTGTCGCGTGTTAACTGTCGCGTGTTAACTGTCGCATGTTAGCTGTTGCGTGTTAACTGTCGCGTGTTATAACTGTCGCATGTTAACTGTCACGTGTTAACTGCATCCGATTGCGTTGAAGGCGATATGGAATGTAGCCACAGCATCCAGAGAGGCCTGGAGATCGGAACATCGACGACTAAAGGTGAAACCCTGACTGAGCACGTGGAAGGTTCGCTACAGTTGACGTTCCAGTCGGTAAGTCTGCGCTAGCGTGAGCGGACATAGAGGGATAGTGAGGCGAGACGAAGAGGGAGAGGGAGAGGGAGAGGGAGAGGGAGAGGGAGGAGGAGGAGGAGGAAGGAGGAGAGGAGAGGAGGAGGAGGAGGAGAGGAGGAGGGGGAGAGGAGAGGAGGAGGAGAGGAGAGGAGAGGAGGAGGAGGAGGAGGAGGAGGAGGAGGGAGGAGGA
>NW_014588629.1:0-360 GCF_000485595.1 Priapulus caudatus | reverse complement strand
TGAGTGTTCACCGGAACGTACATGTGTGTCTGAGTGTTCTCATAAACATACATGCGTGTTTGAGTGTTCACCGGAACGTACATGTGTGCGTGAAGAAACAGATATAGGCAAATATTTAAATTTTACTTTATTAAACTATACAACTATAATGTAAATGAATGAGTAAGAAATGTAATTACTAGATTTTATTTCTAATATCTATAATTTTTATTAAAATTTTATAGAATGAAAAATAATCTAAGTACGTTAACGACGTTTTAGAGCTAAACGTTTTGAACTTCCTTTTCTCGCCTCGAAAGAAAAACAGGCACCAGCTTTCAAGAACTGAACCAGTCACGTAAAATTCTGTATTAGTAAAAT
>NW_014588628.1:1635-2165 GCF_000485595.1 Priapulus caudatus | reverse complement strand
TGTGTGTGTGTGTGTGTGTGTGTGTGTGTGTGTGTGTGTGTGTGTGTGTGTGTGTGTGTGTGTGTGTGTGTGTGTGTGTGTGTGTGTGTGTGTGTGTGCGCGCGCGTGTAAGTCTGTATAACATTGAGGTAGTTCGTAAGATCGCTACATGTATAACTCAGAAAGAACAAGTGAACATGCACGTGACGGATGCAGGTTGCAGCTTAGCATGTCTTACCGAATGTGCCCATGTTTAAGCGTAGAAGTATACTGCCGTCTATCTGCATCGAGATTATTGCATACTCGGTGGAACTGCGGTGACAGGAAACAAATATCAGCACTCGTATTAAACACTACACTTATATATATATGTATGTATGTATATATTACGTACATGACTGCTTATACGTATGTGATAGTTTCACTTCTATATCGCGACAATACCGCGTATAGAATTGACACATATACTTATACGATGCATACACTACGCGCGCAGTGGCACACACACACACACACACACACACACACACACACACACACACACACACACA
>NW_014588628.1:0-557 GCF_000485595.1 Priapulus caudatus | reverse complement strand
ACCTTCGCGTGACGTCAGTGACCCGTCGCTGACCTCCGTGACACGTCGGTGACGTCGCTGACAAGTACCTTCTTTACTACGTCATTTATTTTTATTGCAACCATTGTCATTACTACTTTTCCTCCTCCTCCTCCTCCTCCTCCTCCTCCTCCTCCTCCTCCTCCTCCTACTCCCCGTCCTCCTCCTCTCCCTCCCCCCTCCCCCTCCTCCTTTCCGTCCTTCTCCTCCTCCCCTCCTCCTCCTCGCCCTCCTCCACCTCCCCGTCTCTTTTCCGTTTTCTTTTATTTTTTTCATTTTTTCCGGTTTCGTTTGCTGTTTTTTACTGTGACGCGTCGGTAACACGTACCTAGCTCGCAGCGTAAGCCGCCGTATGAGGAGAGCGTGCAGTCGCAGTTGGACGTGTTGGTGCCCCACGCTTCCACGCACACGCCAGCGTTATGACACGGGGAGGGCGTACAGGCCGAGTCACATCCGATGCTCACCGCTGCAATCATACAATATACCATAATTATAAGCTGCACTATATATATATATATATATATATATATATATATATA
>NW_014588627.1:1723-2166 GCF_000485595.1 Priapulus caudatus | reverse complement strand
TTTCTTCTCGTGTCTCTCGTCTCTCTCTCTCTCTCTCTCTCTCTCTCTCCCTCCTCTCTCTCTCTCTATATATATCTCTCACCCCGCTCTCTCTCCCGCTCTCTCTCTCTCTCTCGTCTCTCTCTCTGGTCTCTCGTTCCCCTGATAAGACAATCAACAGCGTAGAGGATGTTGAGCGTTGTCCTAGACAACCACAAGAGCGCGCATCTCGATCTCACGCGCGAAAAACAGCGATGCAGAGAAGATGCAAGATGAAGATGAAAGAGGTGCAAGTCAAGGGCAAGTAATTACTTTCACAGACGCGCATTCCCCTCCCCCTCTCCGGTGAATGCTTGCGCGCGCGCGCGCGTGTGTTGTGTGTGTGTATGTGTGTATGTGTGTGTGTATGTGAGTGCGTGCGTGCGTGCGTACGTTTGTGTGTGTGTGTGCGTGCGTGCGTGCGT
>NW_014588627.1:0-366 GCF_000485595.1 Priapulus caudatus | reverse complement strand
GTCTATATATCTCGCCTACACAGTCTGCCTACATTAGTCATATGCTTATCTGTCTACATATCTTGCCTACACAGTCTGCCTACATTAGTCATATGCTTATCTGTCTACATATCTCGCCTACACAGTCTGCCTACATTAGTCATATGCTTATCTGTCTACATATCTCGCCTACACAGTCTGCCTACATTAGTCATATGTTATCTGTCTACATATCTCGCCTACACAGTCTGCCTACATTAGTCATATGTTATCTGTCTACATATCTCGCCTACAGTCTGCCTACATTAGTCATATGTTTATCTGTCTACATACTCAATCTACTATGTACACAGTCTGCCTACATTATAACTGAACGAATATCATTTT
>NW_014588626.1:1702-2166 GCF_000485595.1 Priapulus caudatus | reverse complement strand
ATATATATATATATATATATATATAAGCCAACAATCACATATATAGATGTATACTGGCCTTGCTAGTTGAGGGATATATATATATATAAGCCAACAATCACATATATAGATGTATACTGGTCTTGCTAGTTGAGGGATATATATATAAGCCAACAATTACATATATAGATGTATACTGGTCTTGCTAGTTGAGGGATATATACATAAAACAACAATCACATATATAGATGTATACTTGCCTTGCTTGAGAAAAGTAAATATAAGACAACATATATATAAGATCACATGGGTGCATATTTGGCTCGCCAGTTGAGATAATTATGTAGAACAGCGGTAATAATCTCATGCATGTAATTTCTGATTGCGAACGTTAACAACAATTTGCTGAATCCGTAACCTCATAACCTCAAACAGATAAATCTTCATATTCCAGCGGACTGTACCGAAAAAGGAGAAAGTCAAAG
>NW_014588626.1:0-393 GCF_000485595.1 Priapulus caudatus | reverse complement strand
ACAGCGGTGCGCTTTCATGATGAAGAACAGCGATGGAGTGATAGTCAGTTAGCGAATGCAACAGGCAGTGAATGCAGTGTGGGCGACTAAATAACCTGCTCCTATTATCTATAGAATAGAGGTGAGCCTCTCCCATTATAGGAGTAAAGAGAGAACGGGAGAGAGCAAGAGAATGAGAGAATGAGGGGAAGCGCGCACGAGAGAGGGAGGAGAAGTCCTTCCCATTATAAAGATAGAAAGAAAGCAAGAGAAAGCGAGAGAAAGAGCGGAAGAGAGAGCAAGCGAACGGGAGAGTGAGTGAGATAGAGAGAGAGATAGAGAGAGAGAGAGAGAGAGAGAGAGAGAAGGAGAGAGAGAGGGAGAGAGAGAGAGGCGAGAGAGAGAAAGGGCGAG
>NW_014588625.1:1755-2167 GCF_000485595.1 Priapulus caudatus | reverse complement strand
GTAAATAGATTTCGTATTTATTTAGCATTGTATCATATTGAAACGCTTCAAGTGCCTGTGAATAAATTGTACAGTTTCGAATCCGACAACACCCACGCCACGATTTCAACGGGTAATGCAGGGGCAGCAGTTGCCACACTAGTGTATCATTATGATCGTATATAGAATGGTTTAATACACTACTAGGAGTACATTTTACATAATGCTGAACTGCGCGTGATTAGGCTGTGTTCATTAAATGCGCTTGCCTATTATGTATAATGATGACACGGTAAACCTGCGCTGCGACACGCATGAGAGGGCTTTCATGACGTATTGATCGACGAGAAATGCAAAGCGAGCAAGAGAGAAAGAGAGAGAGAGAGAGAGAGAGAGAGAGAGAGAGAGAGAGAGAGAGAGACGGAGAGAGAGA
>NW_014588624.1:1814-2167 GCF_000485595.1 Priapulus caudatus | reverse complement strand
TATATATATATATATATATATATATATATATATATATACATATATAATATATATATACGTTTTACAATGTCATTTTCCACCTGAGCAGATAGAAATCATTGCTTGATAAATTTATATCCGTGTGATTCGGATTTTCTCGCTGAGGATAGAATGAATTCACATGCGCGCTCGCGCACACTCGTCGAGGATGTATGAAACACGTGCTCACTGCACGCTTTACACGCGCGCGCGTGTGTAATGCGTGCGTGCGTGTGTAATGTGTGCGTGCGTAATGTGTGCGTGCGTGTATAATGCGTGCGTGCGTGTATAATGTGTACGTGCGTGTATAATGCGTGCGTGCGTGTATAATGTGT
>NW_014588624.1:0-1145 GCF_000485595.1 Priapulus caudatus | reverse complement strand
CGTGTATAATGTGTGCGCGCGTGTATAATGTGTGCGTGCGTGTATAATGTGTGCGCGCGTGTATAATGTGTGCGTGCGTGTATAATGTGTGCGTGCGTGTGTAATGTGTACGTGCGTGTATAATGTGTGCGTGCGTGTACAATGTGTGCGTGCGTGTATAATGTGTGCGTGCGTGTATAATGCGTGCGTGCGTGTGTAATGCGTGCGTGCGTGTATAATGTGTGCGTGCGTGTAGTAATGCGTGCGTGCGTGTATAATGCGTGCGTGCGTGTATAATGCGTGCGTGCGTGTATAATGTGTTCGTGCGTGTATAATGTGTGCGTGCGTGTGTCATGCGTGCGTGCGCGCATTATACACGCACGCACGCATTATACATGCGTGCGTGTATAATGCGTGCGTGCGTGTATAATGTGTGCGTGCGTGTATAATGCGTGCGTGCGTGTATAATGTGTGCGTGCGTGTATAATGCGTGCGTGCGTGTATAATGTGTGCGTGCGTGTATAATGCGTGCGTGCGTGTATAATGCGTGCGTGCGTGTATAATGTGTGCGTGCGTGTATAATGCGTGCGTGCGTGTACAATGCGTGCGTGCGTGTATAATATGTGCGTGTACATATCATCACGAACACTCTGCACGATGGATTTTACGGACATTAAAGAGAATTTGGAATCGAGTGTCGTTTGAAGGAAGCCCATTCGCGGAACACGGTGGGGTTTTTATCGTATTGTTGGATTGCACTTGCTAACATTTGCATTGTTGAAATAGAAATGTCACGCGAACGTGCGTGGGCAGGGCGGGCGTGCGTACATGCATGAGTGTGTGCGTGCATGCGCGTGAACGTGTGGGTGTATGCGTACATGGGTGTGTGTGCACACGATTGTTATCTTAACTTATGCGACTGTTATCTTGACTTGTTATCTTGAGTGTGGGAGTGTACGTGTGCTTGTGCGCGCGCGCGTGCGTAAGCGCGTGTGTGCCCGTGAGTGTGCGCGTGCTTGGGCGTGGGTGCGTAAGCGCGTGTATGTGTTGCCGTGAATGTGTGCGTGCTTGTACGTGGATGCGTAAGAGTGTGCGTGTGTGTGTGTGTGTGTGTGTGCGTTCGTGCGTGCGTGCGTGCGTGCGTGCGTGCGTGTGTGTGTGTGTGT
>NW_014588623.1:0-2167 GCF_000485595.1 Priapulus caudatus | reverse complement strand
GGAGCGAGAAAGGGTGCAGCAGATTCAGATATAGATGTTAAGAATAGACCAAATACACTAATGCTGTTTCAATAATATATGATTGGGCAAAATAACTGAAACTTGGGTGCTTAAATAACTAAAGCTAGTTAAAGCGTGAGTTGACAGCACGTAATAAGCGGGTGTTAGGGGTAGATATCCAGGCTAAGCATTAAGGGCTGCAAAGTTTCCCAACGTTTTCGAAAATGGCGCCAAATGGTTGCGTCTCTTTGCATTGGTCCTGGTGTTTCATAGCTTGTATTTGTCATTAATTGTTTCGCCGTTTCGACATGTATACCGGAACACTACTTCACAAGTGATGTGACGGCTTACCTTGCCCTAGGAGAAACAAACGCGCTTTCATTGCAAGAGCCACGGACTGGTGACTCCTGTGGCTCAAGACTGCAGTGTGATTTGATGTTGTGGCCGCAAACTTGGAACTCTCTGCACAAACCTTGGGAAATTTGCAAGCGCATCCGCAGTGTTGGGCAAATGGCCAATCTTGAAGATTGGGCAAACAGAGGTAAAACAGAGCTTGCACAACACTATGATTATTAGGATGTCAAATGTTATATCATAACTAAATGTATACCTTCTATTCCTCAATGTGTTTTGTGCACAGTCACATATAGAATATATAATATTATAATAAATAATTGGAGTTAAATATTTAATATGAGATAAACTCCTCTACCTAGTTTGCACACGCCACAGCCAAGCACACACGACCTCGCTAGTATGAGCGGACGTTGTATGAATCAAAACCCAACTGGTTTTCAGTATTGCCAATCTTGAGATTGGTCACAACGCCAAAGCTAGGGAAATCCGCAGTTTGGGCAGCACAATCGCTGCAACAATCTTCGAGATGTGCAGATTCCAAGTTGGTACAAGACATGACCAGTAGAGCCTGCACGAAACAGAAAGCGCCAAACTCACTACATTCCACCGGTTAGCCTGTGAAAGTGCAGTTGACGGTCATTTTCCATAGAGGCAAATGTCAAGTGCAACGGAGTGGCTGACTGATGAGAACCAGTATGCTAAAAATAATCATTTCATTTGAGGTAAATTCAATGGGAGTTTATGACCACAAGGGATATTATAGCTCAACTCATGAGTATATATATATATATATAGTAGTATAATATATATCAGTATATATATACTAATATATAATATATACATATATAATATAATATAATAAGGGATACTATTATATATATATATATTACTTATATATATCCTACATAAATATTAAATATGGTACATAATGTACAGAACGTACATTAACGTGTGTATTAGTTATTATGTTGGCTGTATCATTTATGTAACATATTCTTATCACAGAGATTCTTTGCAAACACTGCTCCACATGCAATTTATTTAGGCCTAAAAAAGACGTTTGTTTCCACTAACCCGACCGAGTCCATTTTAAACTCGAAAAAATAATAAAATTGTCGGCAATAATAGGTGAAAGATTATGGAAACATTAAGACTTTGGTAGTAAATAGATTTCGTTCGCACGAAAAGACGCACGAACGCACGCATGCACGCACGCACACACACGTATTTATTGACATTATATTTTATTGAAACAGTCCCAAGTTGCTGGTGGCGCGAAGACGATATGTCAGGCGGACAGCCAGCGCCTCTCTCTGTGTTTTATCTCTCTCTTTTTTCTTTTTTCTCTTCTCTATCTCTGCGTCCTTCTCTCCGTCTTTTATTTTTTCTTTCTCTCATCAGCTTCTTTTTTCTCTCCTCTCCCCCATCTCTCTCATTTTCTCGCTCTCTATGCTCTCGGCGCAGCCGCACTTCCCCTCTCTCTCTTCTCTCGTCTTTATCCGCTATGCTGCGTCTCTACGTCATCTCCCTCTGTTTTTACCTCCCCTCTCATCTGCCATGTTTGCACCCGTGTTGCGTGTCGTGCTCGCATCTCGCTGCCCGCGCCTCGTTCCAGACAAAGCCGCGAAAATAACCGGCTATTGATATATTATGCGCATTTCAGCACACAACCTCCTACCACTCCCCCCACCGCACACACATACACACACAACCTCCTCCTACCACTCCCCCCACCGCACACACATACACACACACACGCACACACACGCAACCTCCTCCTACCACTCCCCCCACGCACACACATACACAC
>NW_014588622.1:1688-2167 GCF_000485595.1 Priapulus caudatus | reverse complement strand
GGTGCATGGTGCATTGTGCATAGTGCATAGTGCATGGTGCATAGTGCATAGTGCATAGTGCATGGTGCATGGTGCATGGTGCATAGTGCATAGTGCATAGTGCATAGTGCATAGTGCATGGTGCATATTGCATAGTGCATAGCGCATAGTGCATAGTGCATCGTACATCGTGCATAGTGCATACACTGTAGGGCATAGTGCAGAGTGCATAGTGCATAGTGCATAGTGCATAGTGCATAGTGCATAGCGCAGAGTGCATAGTGCAGAGTGCATGGTGCATGGTGCATACTGCATACTGCATACTGCATAGTGCATAGTGCATCGTGCATCGTGCATAGTGCATACACTGTAGTGCATAGTGCATAATGCATAGTGCATAGTGCACACGCTGTAGTGCATAGTGCATCGTGCATCGTGCAGAGTGCATAGTGCATAGTGCATAGTGCATAGCGCAGAGTGCATAGTGCATAGTGCATGGT
>NW_014588622.1:0-428 GCF_000485595.1 Priapulus caudatus | reverse complement strand
TCTATGCACTATGCATAGTGCACAGTGCATAGTGCATAGTGCATAGTGCATGGTGCATAGTGCATACTGCATAGTGCATGGTGCATTGTGCATGGTGCATAGTGCATATTGCATAGTGCATAGCGCATAGTGCATAGTGCATAGTGCATAGTGCATAGTGCTATAGTGCATGGTGCATAGTGCATACTGCATACTGCATAGTGCATAGTGCATAGTGCATCGTGCATCGTGCATAGTGCATACACTGTAGTGCATAGTGCATAATGCATAGTGCATAGTGCACACGCTAGAGTGCATAGTGCAGAGTGCAGAGTGCATAGTGCATAGTGCATAGTGCATAGCGCAGAGTGCATAGTGCATAGTGCATGGTGCATGGTGCATGGTGCATGGTGCATGGTGCATGGTGCATGGTGCATGGTGCATAGTGC